>NC_056732.1:1235019686-1235112186 GCF_019279795.1 Protopterus annectens | reverse complement strand
CTTCATTCATCACCATTCCGGAGGGCATGGATTTTATGAAACTGCTTCCCCAAAACAACAACATATGAGGACCTAACACCTTTTACTTGAACATATTCCCATATATACCAAAAAAGTCTGTGTGATTTTTCCCTTCACTTCTAAAGATTGCAACTGTATGAGGTTTCCTTCAGACTCCCTTCAGGGGTTGTTGCAATACAATGTCCCTCCTCTCCTCAGAAAATGCAATTTTCTGAATTTAAATAATACAACAATTATCCATTCAGAATAAACTGAATAGAAAGGTAGCCCAAGTCAGAGTTTAGGATGGCGTAACAGTGTCTTCACAAAAAAACACTACTGTGAACAAAGTAAAGCTCTATAGGCAATCACTAAGAATGCTGGGACATACTACAAACTCAAAAGTATACAAGAAATGTTATGCTAGTGGAGTAACTCATGGTCACTGATTGGCTCACTGCTTGTTAGTATATTAAGGAAATGCAGGTCAGGGCAATAACATTTAGTTAGCTAGCTGCCCTTTACAGAACCATGTAGTAGCAGAGATAATGCAATAGCAATTTCTATTTATTTACTTACTTAATTGAAAATAAAACAGCAACATACACATTCTGTAAGTTGTATCTTCTGCAATGCCATTTGTAAAGGAAGGAGAGGGGCTTGAGCCTCTTTTAAAGCTCCACCTTCAGGCACTCCAGTGGTGTGGAGGGATAAAGCCCTGATCAAACCCAGATTGGCTGGGCTTTAATTAGCAGCTCAAGCAACTGACGGAGCAGCAGGGAAGGGATTTTATTGTTACATTACTGATGGTTCCCTAAATAAAACTATGGGAGCAAGTAGTCCAATGCGCAGTCAGCCAATTTTCTTATACCTCAATTCGACGATGACCGAATCTTGGAAAATTCCCTTTACTCTGAGGTACAACAATTCTGGAATTAGCAAGATTAAGGGAGGCACAGCCCCTCACATCAGGAGACTGCACGGAGGGGCAAAGCCCTCCTGCCCAAATTTCTTTAAAAGTATTATAGTGGCTTTTGAATTTCACCGTTTCTGCTGAAAACTGCCAGCTTAGTGTTTGCAATCTGTACTGCTGTGCTTCTTGTGCAATGCTGTAATGTAGCCCAAATTTATACCATACATTGATTTATCTAAACTGTAGAACACTAAAAACAGATATAGAGTAGCAATGTACAATGAAACAAGAATGAATCTCAGTGACATAAAGCCAGTGTCTTCTGAACAAACTATCAGTCGCAAAACTTATCAAAGCATAGAGTTAGTACTGTTTGGTTGTTCATTAATGTTCTTTTGTTCTTCAACAATTGTACTATAAGAATAGAAGGAGGTTGGCCACCCCTGCAAAAATGTTTATTTATTTATTTTTTATACACTTGCATATATACACTGAAAAGGCCAGTTACACGCATTCGATTAATGTGCATGTGCAGACTGCAACTTACGAACTGTTGCTGCTGATAGGGCACATTTAGCTCAAGCTTTTTTGTCTGCAGGTAATCCCAGTACATTCAGGACATATGAGATGACAGCTGAGGGTTCTAAGCCCAAGAAGCTAGAGGAATCTTTTACGATACCTGTTCAATGCTAAATTCCTTGTCAGGTAGCAAAGTGAGAAATGCGATATCTGGCAATTATGCTGGACTGCAAAGTTAACAATAGAGTCAGCATTAGAATGCTTTATTAATTGCTCTACCCAGCCAAGTAGAGACTTGTACAGGGTTACCCACCTATTTGTGAGCTGAAGGAGCATAGTCATGGTGTCTCTAAACTGTTCCAGTAGCTTCCTTAGAAAGTGACTCTAAAGGGGGATAATCCAATCTAATGGGTTAACTTTTTTACACTGTCTCATTTCAGAGCTATAAGCTATATTTTATAAGAAGAACTGGCAAATATACTGCAAATAAGCGAAAAAACACCAGACTGAAGACCACCACGATGCTAAAGAGTATCTTCTTTATTCAAAATAACACAAGATAAGCACTTTCGCGTACCAAAACCAGTACGCTTCCTCAGATCTACTTTTGCATTAAAAAATTCATCACTTATATACAAGAAAAAATGTTCAATTGATATCAATTAGCTTAATAGACATCAATGAGTGATTTAAAGTGACAGAGCTACTACAAATATATTGCAGCATAATAAAACTGCGTATTCATAAAAGTGCTTGTTTATTTCTTTATAAAGTGTATATTTATATGATTCTACATCTATTCATTTAAGGTATGTATAGATGCCTATTTGATTCTGTACAATAAAGAACATAAAAAGCGTTTATATGAACTATATGATAAAAAGTCAAACCGTAAAAGTGTATGTGATATATAAAATCATTATTATTATCAGCAAAAGAATGTATACAGTTTGTTTTTAAAAAATCTATATATATGTGTGTAGGAAAACGCCACAAAAACTATCCTAAAAACACATATAAAATGAAAGAAGCAAAACTAGAATCAATGAAGGCTCAATAAATTTAAAAACCAGAATATTTCATCTTGAATAATATATAAAATGCTACAAAAGTGAATAAATATAAATATAGTCATACTTCATATATTATGAAAAAACATTTGAATAAAATAATTCATGTAGTAATAAAATTCTGAAGTAAAAACAGATAAATATCCTATATATTAAAATAAACACTAATAGGAAATGTTTTTATATAAAGAAATATTAGAAAATTATTATATAAAACAGGACAACCCAAGTTAGTAGTTACAATAGGCTTGATGAACAAAATCATTATAAAACACTTATTAAACAGTATATATAAAGAGCATGGCCCAACATATTGGAAAAAAATACAATAAACACTTAAAATGAAGCCAACAAATACTATATAGATCCTAGACAAGCAAAAATCTCTGAGACGTCATTTTAAGCTTCGCTTTTAAGTGTAGACCTAATACTAATATACTGATTAAGGCCAGGTGGATATTGTGCTTTAAAACGTAATATCCAGGATAACTCAATATTTTCTAATTCATTAAATATATCACCTTTACGTTTGTTGGGTTTGGTGATTTGTAGTATCCCGAACCTAAAACTGTGTCCAGCATTATCCTTTATATGTTTAAATAAAGCGTTCTTTATGTCATTCCTTTTATGTCACGTAAGTGATTATAGATTCTCTCTTTTAATGATCTTGTTGTCATGCCTATATAGAACGCATCGCAGTGACAACAGTCTGCAAGGTATATCAGGTTCGAGCTAATGCAAGTACCTTTAAATTTAGGTCTAAAGTATAGATCTATTAGAGGGTGTTTAAATTCTTGTTCTTTGGAGACATGAATACACATGTTGCAGGCATTGCATGGGTATGTTCCTGTTATGTGTAGTGAAGACCTCAGGATGACTGGTGGATTATCCTCCCTAAACTTTTCTATACATAGTAACCTTTTTAAATTCTTACTATTTTTATAAACAAACACAGGTCTTTCTCCTAACAATTTTCTAATATCTGTATCTGTTAGTAAAATGTGCCAGTTCTTTTGATGATGTTAGTAATATATTTAATGTCACTGGTATATCTAGTCTGGAAGTTCAGAGCATATTTATTGGATCTGTCATCACATTGTGTGGTATAACGTCCCATGCTGCTCTCATATGGTGTATCCGTTAACTTGAGAGACTGTTTAACTGAGTTAATTAATGTAGGGTCATATCCTCTCTATCTATGAACATGCATTCTAAATTAGCTATCTGTGTAGAAAAATCTTCAGGGTCACTACATATTTTCTGAACTCTCATGAATTGGCTTTTTATAATATTTCTAAAAACATGCCTCGGATGCATGCTATTAAATGCTAAAAGCGTGTTTTTCCAGCACGGTTTCCTGTAAATAGAAGTGTGTAGGAGACCTAGTGCATCTTTTGTAATGGTAATATCCAAAAAATCTATCTTGGTGTCAGAATACTCCATAGTGAATCTAAAGAAAGAGGTAGTTGATTCCAAGTATTCAATAAATAATTTAAACTCATCTATAGTCCCCTTCCAGAAAATAAGGACATCGTCGACAAAACGCTTATAGAGTAACATTTTTTGGAATAGGGGATTGTTGAAAAGATATTTATGTTCCCAATAGTGAACAACCAGGTTCATGTAAGTATTTGCACAGGGAGTGCCCACGCCACTCCCCACTGCTGTAAGAAAAGTTCTTTACCATACATAAAGACATTGTTGTTAAGTACTAATTGTAAAAGTGCATTAAGAAGGATCTGGTCCTCATTATTAAATAGTTCACTGTCTTTAATAAGATATCTGATGGCTTCACTCCCATAGTTATTCGGAATGGAAGTGAAGAGGTTTTTCATGTCCATGGTTATTAAGAGGCAGTCTCCAGGAAGACCTTTATCAAAATGTGTCAAAACTTCTAACAATTGATATGAGTCCTTAAGAATGGATGGAATCTTGTTAACTATGGGTCTAAGTTTCTTTTCAATAAAAACTGACATAGTTTCAGTGATCCAACCATTGCCTACAACAATGGGACGTAAAGGAGGTGGTAATATATTTTTATGAACCTTGGGCAAACCTTTTATGTATGGTATCCTAGGTTGTTCAACTAAAAAATAGGAGTACAAATCATGGTCAATTTGTCGACACATTACAAAATCATAGAGCTCTTGATGTACTTCATATATTAATCTATTCAAATCAGAGTATTCGATCTTTGTATAGGTAGCAACATCTCTTAGCATATTCAACATGCTAGTGTGATAGATTTCATAATCTAGCAATACAATCCCTCCCCCCTTATCAGCTGGTTTCACAATCACATTCATATCACATTGTAATGAATAAATAGTATCCCATTCAGCATGTGAAGTGTTATAGTACAAATCTCTTTTTGCAAAATTATTAAAAAAGTCATAAACATCATTTTCACAGGCTTTTAGGAAACAGTCAACAACAGATGGCAGCGTTGCCGTAAACGTACTTTTTCTTTTAAAATAAATTTCATTTTCTTTTGGTTTATCAGAATGTTTAGCTTTACTAAAACAGGTTTTCAAAGCAATAGAGCGTGAAAATAGTCTCAAGTCAACCAAAAGTTCACTAATATTACTGACCTGGGCCGGTATGTATGTTAAGCCCTTGTTGAGTAGAGCCTTGTCAGATGGTGTAAGGGCTCGTTTAGATAAGTTGAAAACCAGGTCATTTAGTCTCTCATTCGATTCCTGTTGCTCGGTAGTCCCCGAGAATTTTCTTTTTGATCTCCCTCGGCTACTGGATCTGTTTTGTGGCATCTTTCGGAACTTTGTGGGTAGCGGTAAAAAACTTTCCAGGTTCCCTTGTTTTACTTTAGGTTTAGCACCAAGCGTGCTACTAGATGTTTTCTTCAATGCTTGCTGATTGGGAGGGGGAGTGTCTTTGGTGCCCTGAGTTGTATCATTCACTGGCGTAGAGCAAGGAACTGTGATATCATTAGTAGAAGTAACAGTTCTTAAAAGGGAAATGTTGGGTTGAGGATGTGTAACATTGGTTTCATTTATCAAAGAAGCATTTACTTCATTGATACTATTGTGACTCGTGGGTTCCATCCTGCTGTTACGATATCTTGGCCAAGAGAACACCTGACCATTATGGAAATCTGTATTGTCCCTTTGCTATTTTCCTCATTTTAACTTGTTGAAGTTTTTCGCTATAGGAAGATACTTGATTATGTAAAGTATCTAATCTTTGAGAAAACATTTCCCCTTTAAATTTTGAAACAATGTCTTTAAGCAAAGTATCAGATTTTTGAGAGAGTTCTTTCTCAATGGGTGAGAAATAGTCTATAAGCAACTTAATGTAATTGAACCCCAGGTCTAAATTCAGTTGTTGCCATTTCCTTAAAAGTTCTGGGTGGTTTTCGCCGTATGTCGGCATACATAGCACTCTCATTCCTCTGGGGATCACTTTGAAGTGCAGGCAGGCTTCAAGGTGACGCCTTTGCCAACTTAGTCTATATAGCCTATAGAGTGCATTTTCAAGTTCCTTAAAGGCTATATTAAAATCTCTTTGAATGTCTACATTAATATTTTCATAAGTGGCAGCAGGTAATAAAAAGTCCATATCTAGTAACGGATTATTCTTTGGTTCTGTTAAGACATACCATTTCCTTGCCAGAGTGTGTTTATCTGGCATATAATCCAGTTCGACATTAGTAGCATCCATAATGTGAAGACAGCCGGACGTAAAACAAACACTATAAATCCGATGAAACACCAAATCAGCTGAACTTCCAAAGGTCTCCTCTGTAATAATTGGCAAAAATGTAGATAGCGAAAAAACACCAGACTGAAGACCACCATGATGCTAAAGAGTATCTTCTTTATTCAAAATAACACAAGATAAGCGCTTTCGCGTACCAAAACCAGTACGCTTCCTCAGATCTACTTTTGCATTAAAAATTCATCACTTATATACAAGAAAAAATGTTCAATTGATATCAATTAGCTTAATAGACATCAATGAGTGATTTAAAGTGACAGAGCTACTACAAATATATTGCAGCATAATAAAACTGCGTATTCATAAAAGTGCTTGTTTATTTCTTTATAAAGTGTATATTTATATGATTCTACATCTATTCATTTAAGGTATGTATAGATGCCTATTTGATTCTGTACAATAAAGAACATAAAAAGCGTTTATATGAACTATATGATAAAAAGTCAAACCGTAAAAGTGTATGTGATATATAAAATCATTATTATTATCAGCAAAAGAATGTATACCATTTGTTTTTAAAAAATCTATATATGTGTGTGTAGGAAAACGCCACAAAAACTATCCTAAAAACACATATAAAATGAAAGAAGCAAAACTAGAATCAATGAAGGCTCAATAAATTTAAAAACCAGAATATTTCATCTTGAATAATATATAAAATGCTACAAAAGTGAATAAATATAAATATAGAGTCATACTTCATATATTATGAAAAAACATTTGAATAAAATAATTCATGTAGTAATAAAATTCTGAAGTAAAAACAGATAAATATCCTATATATTAAAATAAACACTAATAGGAAATGTTTTTATATAAAGAAATATTAGAAAATTATTATATAAAACAGGACAACCCAAGTTAGTAGTTACAATAGGCTTGATGAACAAAATCATTATAAAACACTTATTAAACAGTATATATAAAGAGCATGGCCCAACATATTGGAAAAAAATACAATAAACACTTAAAATGAAGCCAAAAAATACTATATAGATCCTAGACAAGCAAAAATGACTGAGACGTCATTTTAAGCTTCGTTTTTTAAGTGTAGACCTAATACTAATATACTGATTAAGGCCAGGTGGATATTGTGCTTTAAAACGTAATATCCAGGATAACTCAATATTTTCTAATTCATTAAATATATCACCTTTACGTTTGTTGGGTTTGGTGATTTGTAGTATCCCGAACCTAAAACTGTGTCCAGCATTATCCTTTATATGTTTAAATAAAGCGTTCTTTATGTCATTCCTTTTTATGTCACGTAAGTGATTATAGATTCTCTCTTTTAATGATCTTGTTGTCATGCCTATATAGAACGCATCGCAGTGACAACAGTCTGCAAGGTATATCAGGTTCGAGCTAATGCAAGTACCTTTAAATTTAGGTCTAAAGTATAGATCTATTAGAGGGTGTTTAAATTCTTGTTCTTTGGAGACATGAATACACATGTTGCAGGCATTGCATGGGTATGTTCCTGTTATGTGTAGTGAAGACCTCAGGATGACTGGTGGATTATCCTCCCTAAACTTTTCTATACATAGTAACCTTTTTAAATTCTTACTATTTTTATAAACAAACACAGGTCTTTCTCCTAACAATTTTCTAATATCTGTATCTGTTAGTAAAATGTGCCAGTTCTTTTTCATGATGTTAGTAATATATTTAATGTCACTGGTATATCTAGTCTGGAAGTTCAGAGCATATTTATTGGATCTGTCATCACATTGTGTGGTATAACGTCCCATGCTGCTCTCATATGGTGTATCCGTTAACTTGAGAGACTGTTTAACTGAGTTAATTAATGTAGGGTCATATCCTCTCTATCTATGAACATGCATTCTAAATTAGCTATCTGTGTAGAAAAATCTTCAGGGTCACTACATATTTTCTGAACTCTCATGAATTGGCTTTTTATAATATTTCTAAAAACATGCCTCGGATGCATGCTATTAAATGCTAAAAGCGTGTTTTTCCAGCACGGTTTCCTGTAAATAGAAGTGTGTAGGAGACCTAGTGCATCTTTTGTAATGGTAATATCCAAAAAATCTATCTTGGTGTCAGAATACTCCATAGTGAATCTAAAGAAAGAGGTAGTTGATTCCAAGTATTCAATAAATAATTTAAACTCATCTATAGTCCCCTTCCAGAAAATAAGGACATCGTCGACAAAACGCTTATAGAGTAACATTTTTTGGAATAGGGGATTGTTGAAAAGATATTTATGTTCCCAATAGTGAACAACCAGGTTCATGTAAGTATTTGCACAGGGAGTGCCCACGGCCACTCCCCACTGCTGTAAGAAAAGTTCTTTACCATACATAAAGACATTGTTGTTAAGTACTAATTGTAAAAGTGCATTAAGAAGGATCTGGTCCTCATTATTAAATAGTTCACTGTCTTTAATAAGATATCTGATGGCTTCACTCCCATAGTTATTCGGAATGGAAGTGAAGAGGTTTTTCATGTCCATGGTTATTAAGAGGCAGTCTCCAGGAAGACCTTTATCAAAATGTGTCAAAACTTCTAACAATTGATATGAGTCCTTAAGAATGGATGGAATCTTGTTAACTATGGGTCTAAGTTTCTTTTCAATAAAACTGACATAGTTTCAGTGATCCAACCATTGCCTACAACAATGGGACGTAAAGGAGGTGGTAATATATTTTATGAACCTTGGGCAAACCTTTTATGTATGGTATCCTAGGTTGTTCAACTAAAAAATAGGAGTACAAATCATGGTCAATTTGTCGACACATTACAAAATCATAGAGCTCTTGATGTACTTCATATATTAATCTATTCAAATCAGAGTATTCGATCTTTGTATAGGTAGCAACATCTCTTAGCATATTCAACATGCTAGTGTGATAGATTTCATAATCTAGCAATACAATCCCTCCCCCCTTATCAGCTGGTTTCACAATCACATTCATATCATGTTGTAATGAATAAATAGTATCCCATTCAGCATGTGAAGTGTTACAGTACAAATCTCTTTTTGCAAAATTATTAAAAAAGTCATAAACATCATTTTCACAGGCTTTTAGGAAACAGTCAACAACAGTTGGCAGCGTTGGCGTAAACGTACTTTTTCTTTTAAAATAAATTTCATTTTCTTTTGGTTTATCAGAATGTTTAGCTTTACTAAAACAGGTTTTCAAAGCAACAGAGCGTGAAAATAGTCTCAAGTCAACCAAAAGTTCACTAATATTACTGACCTGGGCCGGTATGTATGTTAAGCCCTTGTTGAGTAGAGCCTTGTCAGATGGTGTAAGGGCTCGTTTAGATAAGTTGAAAACCAGGTCATTTAGTCTCTCATTCGATTCCTGTTGCTCGGGTGGTCCCCCGAGAATTTTCTTTTTGATCTCCCTCGGCTACTGGATCTGTTTTGTGGCATCTTTCGGAACTTTGTGGGTAGCGGTAAAAAACTTTCCAGGTTCCCTTGTTTTACTTTAGGTTTAGCACCAAGCGTGCTACTAGATGTTTTCTTCAATGCTTGCTGATTGGGAGGGGGAGTGTCTTTGGTGCCCTGAGTTGTATCATTCACTGGCGTAGAGCAAGGAACTGTGATATCATTAGTAGAAGTAACAGTTCTTAAAAGGGAAATGTTGGGTTGAGGATGTGTAACATTGGTTTCATTTATCAAAGAAGCATTTACTTCATTGATACTATTGTGACTCGTGGGTTCCATCCTGCTGTTACGATATCTTGGCCAAGAGAACACCTGACCATTATGGAAATCTGTATTGTCCCTTTGCTATTTTCCTCATTTTAACTTGTTGAAGTTTTTCGCTATAGGAAGATACTTGATTATGTAAAGTATCTAATCTTTGAGAAAACATTTCCCCTTTAAATTTTGAAACAATGTCTTTAAGCAAAGTATCAGATTTTTGAGAGAGTTCTTTCTCAATGGGTGAGAAATAGTCTATAAGCAACTTAATGTAATTGAACCCCAGGTCTAAATTCAGTTGTTGCCATTTCCTTAAAAGTTCTGGGTGGTTTTCGCCGTATGTGTCGGCATACATAGCACTCTCATTCCTCTGGGGATCACTTTGAAGTGCAGGCAGGCTTCAAGGTGACGCCTTTGCCAACTTAGTCTATATAGCCTATAGAGTGCATTTTCAAGTTCCTTAAAGGCTATATTAAAATCTCTTTGAATGTCTACATTAATATTTTCATAAGTGGCAGCAGGTAATAAAAAGTCCATATCTAGTAACGGATTATTCTTTGGTTCTGTTAAGACATACCATTTCCTTGCCAGAGTGTGTTTATCTGGCATATAATCCAGTTCGACATTAGTAGCATCCATAATGTGAAGACAGCCGGGACGTAAAACAAACACTATAAATCCGATGAAACACCAAATCAGCTGAACTTCCAAAGGTCTCCTCTGTAATAATTGGCAAAAATGTAGATAGCGAAAAAACACCAGACTGAAGACCACCGTGATGCTAAAGAGTATCTTCTTTATTCAAAATAACACAAGATAAGCGCTTTCGCGTACCAAAACCAGTACGCTTCCTCAGATCTACTTTTGCATTAAAAAATTCATCACTTATATACAAGAAAAAATGTTCAATTGATATCAATTAGCTTAATAGACATCAATGAGTGATTTAAAGTGACAGAGCTACTACAAATATATTGCAGCATAATAAAACTGCGTATTCATAAAAGTGCTTGTTTATTTCTTTATAAAGTGTATATTTATATGATTCTACATCTATTCATTTAAGGTATGTATAGATGCCTATTTGATTCTGTACAATAAAGAACATAAAAAGCGTTTATATGAACTATATGATAAAAAGTCAAACCGTAAAAGTGTATGTGATATATAAAATCATTATTATTATCAGCAAAAGAATGTATACCATTTGTTTTTAAAAAATCTATATATGTGTGTGTAGGAAAACGCCACAAAAACTATCCTAAAAACACATATAAAATGAAAGAAGCAAAACTAGAATCAATGAAGGCTCAATAAATTTAAAAATCAGAATATTTCATCTTGAATAATATATAAAATGCTACAAAAGTGAATAAATATAAATATAGAGTCATACTTCATATATTATGAAAAAACATTTGAATAAAATAATTCATGTAGTAATAAAATTCTGAAGTAAAAACAGATAAATATCCTATATATTAAAATAAACACTAATAAGAAATGTTTTTATATAAAGAAATATTAGAAAATTATTATATAAAACAGGACAACCCAAGTTAGTAGTTACAATAGGCTTGATGAACAAAATCATTATAAAACACTTATTAAACAGTATATATAAAGAGCATGGCCCAACATATTGGAAAAAAATACAATAAACACTTAAAATGAAGCCAAAAATACTATATAGATCCTAGACAAGCAAAAATGACTGAGACGTCATTTTAAGCTTCGTTTTTTAAGTGTAGACCTAATACTAATATACTGATTAAGGCCAGGTGGATATTGTGCTTTAAAACGTAATATCCAGGATAACTCAATATTTTCTAATTCATTAAATATATCACCTTTACGTTTGTTGGGTTTGGTGATTTGTAGTATCCTGAACCTAAAACTGTGTCCAGCATTATCCTTTATATGTTTAAATAAAGCGTTCTTTATGTCATTCCTTTTTATGTCACGTAAGTGATTATAGATTCTCTCTTTTAATGATCTTGTTGTCATGCCTATATAGAACGCATCACAGTGACAACAGTCTGCAAGGTATATCAGGTTCGAGCTAATGCAAGTACCTTTAAATTTAGGTCTAAAGTATAGATCTATTAGAGGGTGTTTAAATTCTTGTTCTTTGGAGATATGAATACACATGTTGCAGGCATTGCATGGGTATGTTCCTGTTATGTGTAGTGAAGACCTCAGGATGACTGGTGGATTATCCTCCCTAAACTTTTCTATACATAGTAACCTTTTTAAATTCTTACTATTTTTATAAACAAACACAGGTCTTTCTCCTAACAATTTTCTAATATCTGTATCTGTTAGTAAAATGTGCCAGTTCTTTTTCATGATGTTAGTAATATATTTAATGTCACTGGTATATCTAGTCTGGAAGTTCAGAGCATATTTATTGGATCTGTCATCACATTGTGTGGTATAACGTCCCATGCTGCTCTCATATGGTGTATCCGTTAACTTGAGAGACTGTTTAACTGAGTTAATTAATTTAGGGTCATATCCTCTATCTATGAACATGCATTCTAAATTAGCTATCTGTGTAGAAAAATCTTCAGGGTCACTACATATTTTCTGAACTCTCATGAATTGGCTTTTTATAATATTTCTAAAAACATGCCTCGGATGCCTGCTATTAAATGCTAAAAGCGTGTTTTTCCAGCACGGTTCCCTGTAAATAGAAGTGTGTAGGAGACCTAGTGCATCTTTTGTAATGGTAATATCCAAAAAAATCTATCTTAGTGTCAGAATACTCCATAGTGAATCTAAAGAAAGAGGTAGTTGATTCCAAGTATTCAATAAATAATTTAAACTCATCTATGGTCCCCTTCCAGAAAATAAGGACATCGTCGACAAAACGCTTATAGAGTAACATTTTTTGGAATAGGAGATTGTTGAAAAGATGTTTATGTTCCCAATAGTGAACAACCAGGTTCGCGTAAGTATTTGCACAGGGAGTGCCCATGGCCACTCCCCACTGCTGTAAGAAAAGTTCTTTACCATACATAAAGACATTGTTGTTAAGTACTAATTGTACAAGTGCATTAAGAAGGATCTGATCCTCATTATTAAATAGTTCACTGTCCTTAATAAGATATCTGATGGCTTCACTCCCATAGTTATTCGGAATGGAAGTGAACAGGTTTTTCATGTCCATGGTTATTAAGAGGCAGTCTCCAGGAAGACCTTTATCAAAATGTGTCAAAACTTCTAACAATTGATATGAATCCTTAAGAATGGATGGAATCTTGTTAACTATGGGTCTAAGTTTCTTTTCAATAAAAAACTGACAGTTTCAGTGATCCAACCATTGCCTACAACAATGGGACGTAAAGGAGGTGGTAATATATTTTTATGAACCTTGGGCAAACCTTTTATGTATGGTATCCTAGGTTGTTCAACTAAAAAATAGGAGTACAAATCATGGTCAATTTGTCGACACATTACAAAATCATAGAGCTCTTGATGTACTTCATATATTAATCTATTCAAATCAGAGTATTCGATCTTTGTATAGGTAGCAACATCTCTTAGCATATTCAACATGCTAGTGTGATAGATTTCATAATCTAGCAATACAATCCCTCCCCCCTTATCAGCTGGTTTCACAATCACATTCATATCATGTTGTAATGAATAAATAGTATCCCATTCAGCATGTGAAGTGTTACAGTACAAATCTCTTTTTGCAAAATTATTAAAAAAGTCATAAACATCATTTTCACAGGCTTTTAGGAAACAGTCAACAACAGTTGGCAGCGTTGGCATAAACGTACTTTTTCTTTTAAAATAAATTTCATTTTCTTTTGGTTTATCAGAATGTTTAGCTTTACTAAAACAGGTTTTCAAAGCAATAGAGCGTGAAAATAGTCTCAAGTCAACCAAAAGTTCACTAATATTACTGACCTGGGCCGGTATGTATGTTAAGCCCTTGTTGAGTAGAGCCTTGTCAGATGGTGTAAGGGCTCGTTTAGATAAGTTGAAAACCAGGTCATTTAGTCTCTCATTCGATTCCTGTTGCTCGGGTAGTCCCCCGAGAATTTTCTTTTTGATCTCCCTCGGCTGCTGGATCTGTTTTGTGACATCTTTCGGAACTTTGTGGGTAGCGGTAAAAAACTTTCCAGGTTCCCTTGTTTTACTTTAGGTTTAGCACCAAGCGTGCTACTAGATGTTTTCTTCAATGCTTGCTGATTGGGAGGGGGAGTGTCTTTAGTGCCCTGAGTTGTATCATTCACTGGCGTAGAGCAAGGAACTGTGATATCATTAGTAGAAGTAACAGTTCTTAAAAGAGAAATGTTGGGTTGAGGATGTGTAACATTGGTTTCATTTATCAAAGAAGCATTTACTTCATTGATACTATTGTGACTCGTGGGTTCCATCCTGCTGTTACGATATCTTGGCCAACAGAACACCTGACCATTATGGAAATCTGTACTGTCCCTTTGTAATTTCCTCATTTTAACTTGTTGAAGTTTTTCGCTATACGAAGATACTTGATTATGTAAAGTATCTAATCTTTGAGAAAACATTTCCCCTTTAAATTTTGAAACAATGTCTTTAAGCAAAGTATCAGATTTTTGAGAGAGTTCTTTCTCAATGGGTGAGAAATAGTCTATAAGCAACTTAATGTAATTGAACCCCAGGTCTAAATTCAGTTGTTGCCATTTCCTTAAAAGTTCTGGGTGGTTTTCGCCGTATGTCGGCATACATAGCACTCTCATTCCTCTGGGGATCACTTTGAAGTGCAGGCAGGCTTCAAGGTGACGCCTTTGCCAACTTAGTCTATATAGCCTATAGAGTGCATTTTCAAGTTCCTTAAAGGCTATATTAAAATCTCTTTGAATGTCTACATTAATATTTTCATAAGTGGCAGCAGGTAATAAAAAGTCCATATCTAGTAACGGATTATTCTTTGGTTCTGTTAAGACATACCATTTCCTTGCCAGAGTGTGTTTATCTGGCATATAATCCAGTTCGACATTAGTAGCATCCATAATGTGAAGACAGCCGGGACGTAAAACAAACACTATAAATCCGATGAAACACCATACAAGTTCTGGGTGGTTTTCGCCATATGTCGGCATACATAGCACTCTCATTCCTCTGGGGATCACTTTGAAGTGCAGGCAGGCTTCAAGGTGACGCCTTTGCCAATAAGGTTAAAAGGCTTTACTGCACAAACCAAACTGCAAAGCACAGCAGATTATGATTTTCTGGCTGTAGGATGCAAACTGAAATACTATACAGAATAAGTGGTACATGGACATATACATATAGGAATACAGTTGTGTAGCTAACTTACATTTACAATTATGGTTAACTACACACCTGTACTTCCCTATATGTACAGGACTTTATATGTTCAAGTAGATTAATGTAGTACTAAGTCTTGGGACATCTGCCATGGTAAATCCCATGGCCAGCCCAGATACCAGAGTCTTTCACCAAGCCACAGACAGCAGATAACCCTGCCAACCAACAGTGAATCACTGGTAATATAAAGTTATGTCTGGCACCATCTTCAGGACTTTCTTAACTGAGGTACAGAAATCCAATGTTCCTCAGGCAGAGCACAACCTGACCCACTGACCCTACTAGCTGTTGGAGATGGTGTGTTAAAAGAAGCAGAGAGTTAGAAGGAAGGGGACGATAAGCAGGAATGGTACCAACCTCAACCCCAAAGGCAGAAGAGAAGTGGGGGAAGATGGACGGAAAGGGTACTGTGGCATAGATCTACTCAAACACCTAAAATTATGGCAAGTCAGCTACACATCTGTACTATGTTCATCTCAGTCAATGGTGCAGTACTAAGTGAGCTACACATCTGTACCATGTTCATTGCAGTCAATGGTGCAGTACTAAGTGAGCTACAAATCTGTACTATGTTCATTGCAGTCAATGGTGCAGTACTAAGTGAGCTACACATCTGTACTATGTTCATCGCAGTCAATGGTGCAGTACTGTCAGCTACACATCTGTACTATGTTCATTACAGTCAATGGTGCAGTACTAAGTGAACTACACATCTGTACTATGCTCACTGCCGCCAATGGTGCAATGCTAAGTGAGGTACACATCTATTCTATGTTCATCTCAGTCAGGGGTGTAGCTAGGATTTTCAAATTTGTACTGACAGCTCTCAAACTGCTACCCCCCTCCCCAGCCAAGGTACGGCCATTCTCGTAATTCATGGTTCGCTCTTTTAGTGTCGATGAAGAGGCATTCGCTGTAATGCCTCTTCAGTAATATAATATAAATTCACTCAAACTCGGTTCCTTGAATTGAAAATTAACCTGAAATGTCAGTTCTTTGAAAAATGCAGCATGGTAGTTGGGGTATGCTTTTGTTTTCTGTAACTAAGGTACAGGTTTTGAGCTTGAGTAAATTACTAACCACCTGCTACCACTAACTAGGATGTTTCATTCACACACACACCCCTACCTACCTCTTAGTGCAAGACATATGAACAAAGCCTAAAATAAACAGGGACAGATATTAAATAATGTTCTCGTGAACTTAGAAAGTTGCTAGAATAACAGGATTTGTGCTAGTATGAATTTTTCTAAAGGACATGAAGTCTGAAGCTCAAATGTCTGTCATTATTTAGCAACTTCAGCCTTCAATGATTTTCTAGAAAATCACAAAATTTATGAGGAACAGACAAAAAATATGGGGCAAAAATCTGGACATTCTGCAAAATGTGGACAGTTGAGAGGTATGCTACCTACCACACACACACACACACACACACACACACACACACACACACACACACACACACAACCTCTCAACCTCTTACAGCAACAAACTCATAAATAAAACTGAGGCAAAGGCCCAAAAATAAGGACATTTTTTTTTAAATATTGATCTTATAAACTTAGAAAGATAATAGAATAATAGTAGGTCTTGCATCAGTACAAATTTTCTGAAAGGTATGAAATCTGAAACTGAAATGTCTGCATTATTTTCTAACTTCAGTCTTTAACAATTTGCTACTAATTTGCCAGAAAACTGCAATTTTATGAAAAACAGACCAAAAATGTGATGCAAAAATATAAATTTGCCAGACAATACAGCTGGGAACCTGTCAAAGGAGGGACACCATTTTAATATGAGCACTGTTAACTTAGAGCAGCTGACAAAATTAGACAATCTACATGCATTTCTGAAATAAAAGTAATGTATAACTCTGATCATTACAGTTATTTATAAAAGTAAAGTAAACCCTCTATGTTTTCTTCCAAAATTGCTATTTTGTGGAGGGATCATTAGGGGAAGAGCAACATTTTGAGCCAAAATCAGGGACAGTTGAGGTTTGGCTATGCCTAATTCTATAAAGCAATTTATTTGCATGTACCTCTCAACCTGTTAATGCAATAAATCTGGACAAGGCCAAATATATTGAGGGAACATATAAACAGTACTAAAAATTGCTCTTGTATAAACTGGGACAGTTGATAGAACAGGTCTTATTTTAGCTTGCATTTTTCTGAAAGTTATAAAGTCTGAAACTAGTGTGTCATTATTTAGTGACCTAATTCCTAAATCATTTGCCAGAAAACCACAAATTGAGGAACAAACCAAAAATAAGAAGCAAAAAATCTATTCATTCTTTGAAAATCTGGACAGTTGGGAGGTATAGTTCAGCTGGGGCTGTCTAAGTTTGCTGCCCTTCCCCCTCACAAAACCATGGTCGAATGGAGCCTCCCCCTGCAGCCATTCCAATGATCCATTACTTTGCTATTTCACTCCATTTACCATAAACACTAATGTGCATACTGATTTACTTCTATGATGATTTGAACTTCATTTGAAAGTTTTATTTTGCATTTTACAGCACAAACACTAAGACATCTGCTAAACAAACTTGGCATTAAAACTTCTCTGCCCTTGAAACTCACATTCACTGAAACAACATTAAAACCCACATTCAAAGAAAAATACATTTTACCCGTGGCAGATAAGAATTAATTCTGGGCTGCTTTTAAATCATAGGCCCCTTGCATATGAAACATACATGTGCTCTTTGATACACCTTCCTATTGCTTTGAACATTTTTCCAGTAAACAATGAAACAAAACTGCCCAATTCAGAACATTTCCATCATAAAAGTCTAGTCAAACTTTTACAGTCCACCATTATCAGTAAATAATATGCACAATCTCTGAAGTAGTAAAAAGTCATCTAAATAATTCCACGTTAAATAAATCTAACTAATGAAGAGGTTGCTGCTAGCAATCACCTTTATATTTCATGACTTCACCGAAAAATAAAGTGTCTGATGCCCCTGAGGAATAAATTGCCTAAATTACATTAATAATAAGCTAGTAATATTGCAATAGGAAATGGATGGCAAACTGATGACAGGCTCATAGTTAGTGTCTTAACTTTCAGTACAGCAGCATTCACCCCTTATGGGAGTAGAACCAACAACCTTCTGCATTAAAAGCAAGTACACAACATTTTGTGCTACTAGCAAGTACTGGAGCTTTTTGATGTCTTCCTTTATATTAATAAGACTCTCTAAACATCTGAACCTAAAACAGAAAACATCCCAACCACTAAGAGTTGGTTAACTAATCAGATCACTTCTTCACTTTTAGAACTGTAGAAAAACAAAACATTAGAGACAACTTTACAAAGAAAGCAAGGACAGAGCCCACAATCTGCTATCATGTTTTTAATCTTGCAAAAAGATTTCTGAGCTCATCAGCATTAAAATGTCATTAAGACCCTCCATTAGTGTATATTTATCAACAGCATTTGTGATTTGCTACACAGTCTGCTATAAATTATAAGATGTTTTTCCCTTACTGGAACAATGTTTTAGAATTTGAAAGGTAGCCTGCTCAGTTAGAATGTGTAAACAGTACTCGTGGAGCTATTACTTTCTGAATCTACACCAATAATCAAAGAAAATCAAACTGCTTGAAATGCTCATAGAACAACTGGATTACCAAGTAAGTGAAATAAGGATGAAATGTTATTTTGAAAAATAGCCATACAATACTGACCTTTGCACATTAAGTGCTACAGAAAAGGAACTAAGCTGTTTTATAAAGAATTCAGAAACAGTCTAAGACAAAACAGTAATGAGGACAATGACATGTTACTAAATATGAACGAAATCATTAGATAAAAGCAGAAGATTGGCTATACTCCTTAGCAGAAGCTATACTATCTGACACAAAATACTTACTAAAAAGAATAAAATCTATGCTGGGCCAGACTAGAGTCCCACTTACCTCCCACAACACAATTAACATTACCACAAATACCCTAGATGACTTTATATATCTGACCTATCTCATTTTCTCTTCCAATTTCAAAGCTTATTCTATTATTCCTATAGTGACATCCCCCAAACTACTTTTTCTGCCCATGGCAGTCTCACAGCTATCCATAAATACCAGATTCTGCCCTTCCTCGCTGCATACGTCTAGAAACTACTTTCTTCTATCTTAGATTAGAAGTGCTCTAACAGTAAATGACTTAAAATAGTATCAGCCTACATTTTCAGGCCACCACATTGTTTTTTTTTTAATTTCACTGTACAAACTGGAGTTAGCTTAGTGACACACACACACACACACACACACACACACACACACACACACACACACACACACCAGCCCCTTGGTTCTAAATAAAGTCCTTGACGTGAGACCAACAAATCCTCCTGCTTTAAGTCCAAATCCTCCCGCTTCGAGTCTTCGACCAACATAACGCTTGCATCCTAAACCGCATTTGAACTGACACGCGGAGAGCTCCATTCCAACTGGCTGCCCTGATGCGCTGACATCATCGTCGTGCACTAGTAAAGCGCGAAAACTTTAAAATGCTAAAGCGCGAAAACTTTGAAATGCTACCCCCCTTCTAAATACGTTGTACTGAAATCAGTACAGTGCGTATGCCTCCCGACGTCCCTGATCTCAGTCAATGGTGCAGTACTAAGTGAGCTACACATCTGTACTATGTTCTTTGCAGTCAATGGTGCAGTGCTAAGTGAGCTACACATCTGTACTATGTTCATCGCAGTCAATTTTGCAGTACTAAGTGAGCTACAGATCTGTACTATGTTCATTACAGTCAATGGTGCAGTACTAAGTGAGCTACACATCTGTACTATGTTCACTGCAGTCAATGGTGCAGTGCTAAGTAAGCTAAACATCTGTACTATGTTCGTTGCAGTCAGTGGTACAGTACTAAGTGAGCTACACATCTGTGCTATGTTCATCGCAGTCAATGGTGCAGTACTAAGTTAGCTACACATCTGTACTATGTTCATTGCAGTCAATGGTGTAGTGCTAAGTGAGCTACAGATCTGTACTATGTTCATCGCAGTCAATGGTGCAGTACTAAGTTAGCTACACATCTGTACTATGTTCATCGCAGTCAATGGTGCAGTACAAAGTTAGCTACACATCTGTACTATGTTCATTGCAGTCAATGGTACAGTACTAAGTTTTGGGAGGATTCCCAAAGCTTTACTGTTGGGGAAGTTAGAGAGTATTTTGTGCCTAGGACAGCAGGCTCTACAGACCCAGCTATTGCTCATGATTTAGTACCAAGGTTGTAATGCTTGGTGAAGATGTAAACAGAGATCAAGTAGCTGCTTGAAGAATGATCTTTATAGGTGTGCCTTTACAAAATGTTGTAGTAGTAACAGTAGGCTTTGCCATTGTTGAAAGAGCCCTTACTCTGAGTGGACACTACTTCCCATGGTGAACAGCTGGCTATCCATTTGGAAATGGTCTGTTTCACTAATGGCTTCCCCATTTACCTTCTGCAAATGCCACCAACAGTTGGTCAGATCTGTTTGGGAATTTTGTGCGGTGTAGGCATAAATTGTAGTTGTGTACACTTTAACCATAAATGTAGAAGTTCGAGTGTATTCACTGCTGCAGTCATAACTGATGGGGATTTCCTGCCATGTAAAGCCTTTGGCTAGCCTGACTACCAGTGAATTTTCCCTTCCTCCTGAAGCCTGCAGACACCCTGACTGACATCAAGATGTCTGGGTATAAAGGGAGGAGTCAGCCGAAGCCATAACCTCAGTATTTTCTTGCCCCCGACAGATAGCAGCTCCTAAGGTCAAGGAGGCGAAAATAGTCGAGAGTATGTACAGAGGAGGGAACAACCTGGAACTAGAGAGGAGAATGACCACCCCAATCCCATTAGGTAAGAAGGAAAGGAGGGAGGGGAAAGAATACTGCAACAGTGAATACACTAGAACATTTATATTTATGGTCAGTGTACATAAATGTGCTACGTTCTTTGTATTTCACTGTCGCAGTCATAACAGATGGGATGACACGTGCAGCTGAAAGGAAGATGGATGGAAAGATTAAGGAGAAGAAAGGATACCCTGCAAGATGGCAGTGGCAAACCCCAATCTTGACTTTGAAATGGTTGGAAGATGACAATGTTTGGTGAAGGTATGCACAGAGAACCAAGTAGTGGCTTCCAAAATGTCCTTAGTGGCCACTCCTTTTAGAAAAGCAGTAGATGTAGCAGTAGACTTAGTGGACTGTGACCTCGCATGGTCTGGAAGATTCTCTCTGTGAACACTGTTGCAAAACAAGATATAATGGAAGATCCATCTGGAAATTGTTTGTTGAGAAACTGGTCTCCCCTCACAGCTACAAGCAAAGTCCACAAAAAGCTTGTCAGACTTCCTGACATTCTTTGCTCTGTCCTAGTAGTAACAAAGTTGTCTATGTAGATCCAAAGTATTGAGGATGTTTTACCCCTTGTTTTGAGGGTTAGAAAAGAAGGTAGGCAAGTGGATGGTCAGGTTTGGAGAGATCTCTAACGACTTTAGGCATAAAGGAAGGGTTGGTCCTAAGACAGACTCTGTCAGGGTGAAAAGTGATAAAAGGTTCCACACACATAAGGGCCTAGAGCTCTGAAACCCTTCTAGCCGAAGAAATAGCTAGCAGGAAAGCTGTCTTCCGGGTCAGGAATTTAATGTCTGTGGAGGCAGCTGGCTTGAAAGGTGGAAGGGTGAGCTTCTCCAGAATGAAACTGAGATTCCATGGGGAATCCGGAGTTTTCCTTTGGGGTCTAGTGTCAATAACCCCTGTCAGGAACTGTTTCATGGAAGGATAGGAGAAGAAATGGGGCTGAGTAGGCAGATGACATGAAATTGCTGACGCGTTTATTTTAGAGGAATATGAAAGTTCTTTGACAAAAAGTCTTGATAAGTATGAAAGGATCAGAGGTTTTGTCTCTTTTGTCTGCACCATACAGTGAAATCTCTTCCATTTGGCAGAGCTTAGGTTTCCTGGCTTCTTTTAACAAGTTCATGGCCTGTTTGTTGAGGGGTGCCCACATCCAGGGGGTTCATAGGTTGGTACTAGGCTGTCGGCCCTAGGGCCTATACAAGCCTAGCCATAACAATTCCCTGGCTATTTCTTCCCACACTATTTACTTCCTGGACCCCTGTCTAGCAGGGTGACTGACATGATCCCCGGGGTGAATTTCGTCAAGGTTCCTTTTGAAGACGGCCAAAGAGGTGCTCTGCTTGACATGTATGGGCAGTCTATTCCAGAGTCTGGGGAGTATCTGGGTCAGGAACCTATCCCTCCAGCATGTTTTGTTTATTGTGATGACAAGGTTTAGATCCCTGGAGCGTGTGGCTCTGAGGGTTGGGATTTCTTTGAGTGTAGCATGTCCAACAGCTCTGGGTTTGACATGGCCTTGTATGTTAAGCAGAGATCGCCTCTGAGTAGACAATATGCGACAGAGTATAGCTGGAGTTTTTTAAGGCGGTCAGCATAGGGCATCTGCTTTAGGCCTGTGATTCTTTTAGTGAGGTATTTCTGCGGCCTTTCCAGTTGTTGCAGGTGTCTTGAGAGGTACATACCAAATGGGGAGCTGTATTCTATAACAGGTCTAATGAAGGATGAGTACAGTGGGACAATGACCTCCTTTTTTCTGGATGAAAAGCCCTTAGTGATGAGGTGTGACCCATAGAAGGATTTCCTGACTGTTGTGGCGATGTGGTTATTGAAGGTGAGATCACTGCCCACCTGTGTCCCTAAGTCTCTTATCACACTTTCGGTGATTAGTGTACTGCCACTTATGTGGTAATTCACAGGTACATGTTTTTTCCCAAAGGGGATAACTATACATTTCTTGACAATGAGCTTGAGCCCATGGCTCCGGCCCCAAGCATCTGTTTCTGTAAGGCCCTTTTGTACAGTATCCACATCATTTGGAGATTCAATAATGGCTCCCGGTTTGCAGTCATCTGCGAACTTTGTTAGCCAGAGTCCCTTAGTATTGGCCTGTACTTCAGAGAAGTAGATGCCAAACAAGAGTGTTCCCAGGACTGAACCCTGAGGTTCTCCACTTGTCTGGAGTTGGATTTGGAGTCAGCTACCTTTACAACGTGGGTTCTGTCACTACGCCAGTTGGCAACCCATCAAGTGACATAGGGATTAATGCCCAGCTTAGTAAGTTTATCTAGGATTCCAGAGGGGGGATGGTGTCAAAGGCCTTGACGAGGTCCAGATAGGCTGTGTGGACCGCCTTACCCTTGTCCACGGGTCTGGCGACTGATTCAAAGAAGTCAATCATTTTCAGGAGACATGATCGGCCTTTCACGAACCCAAACTGGGTGGGGTCCAGTGTTTGAAGGCTGCCAATGTCTTTGTTTATAAGTTCCATGATAATACATTCCATGGCCTTGCAGATCAGGCTCGTCAGACTGATGAGGCGGTAGCTCCCGGGATTTAAGGTGGATCCCCCCCTCTTGTGGAGTGGGATAACTGTAGCTATGCGCCACTCAGTGGGCATGAAGCCTGAGGTGAGGCTATGATTAAACATGACACTTAGGTGAGGTGCCAGTTTATTTTGTAGTTCATGTAGTACAGAGCCCGGGATGTCATCTGGTCCCATGGATGCTGTATTCTTACCTTTGGAGAGTGCATTTTTTACCTGTGTGGCCGTTATTACCAGAGTTTGGCAATCTTCCGGTACTTAGATGGGCCATTTAGGGGGTGAGAGGGGTGTGAAGTTGGCCCTGAATTGATCTGCCAGGATATTGGCAATATCCTTGGGATCAGTATATTTAATGCCATTCTGTTGTAGCTCAGAGCAGATCTGAGCATTGCCATTTAGATTCTTGACATAGTTATAGAATGCCTTGTGGTTGTCTTTGGAATCTTTGGCAATTTTATTTTCGTAACTAGATTTGGAGGATTTTATGAGGGATCTCAGCTTCTTACCGAGGCTGGTAAGGGAGTTTATTTTATCCTGGGATTTTACTCTTTTCTGCAACAATTTCTTCCTTTTGTTTTAAATTTGTTAATGGCAGGGAACTACCAGATTGGCTTCATTTTTTGGAGGAGGGCATCTTGGTTCTATTTGGGATGGCACGATTCATGCGTGAGTGGATGTGCTCGTACAGTGCCTTAGTGTAGGACTCAGGTAGGTCAAGTTATCATTTGATTTGAGACCATTCAGGTTGGGGTATATGATGGTGCCTTTGTTCTGTGTTAACAGTTACTCAACTGGGACAGCAACCATGGCTCCTTCTTGCTTAGACTGAACATAAGAGGATACCAGTGCTGCCTTTACCAAAATGGGGTTCTCAGAATGACCCTTTGCCCCTCTTCCCTTATCTTCAGCAGTACCCTGGGAAGCAGGAGTACTGGGGTAAGTCACACAGGAACAGGCCTGTCCAAGGGAAAGAGACTGCATTTGTCTTCCAGACTGTTATTTTAGTTCCTGAGCAAAATGTTTTGAGGTGAGTGCTTTCTTTGGTGGCAAAAAGGTCATACTCCATTTATGGCTCCTGCTTAGGTGATCCACCAGTTGACTGGCTTCTCCTGGTAGGTACTGTACCACGAGATGCAGGCCTAGGGAGTTGGCAGTTTCACAAAGGTCCATGGCCAGGCCATAAAGGGTAGGAGTGACCCACCCCCCCTCTTGTTTACATATCACATGACCATGGTATAATCTGTCTTTACCAAGAGAACTCCTGGGTTCCATTGGTCTTTTAAGGCAATCAGACCTTTTTGGACTGCCATCAGTTATTTTAGGTTGTGTTTGTTCTTGAACTGGGAGTTCCACCTGCCCTGAGTCTATAAGTTGCTGCAAGTGGACTCTCCAGGCTATTTCCGAGGCATCTGTGGGTCAGAGTTTAGTCCTAAGGGATGAAGCTGAAGGGAAGGCCCACGTTGAGGGAGCATGCTCAGGCCCACCAGGCAAACTCTTTCCTGAGACAAGGTAGAAGCTTCACCCTGAAGTTGAGGGACTGAGAATGTTGGCACCACACATTTCCAAGGTACCACTCCATCTTCCACATATGAAGTCTGGCCAGGGGGATCATGAGGATGCAACAGGCCATGTAACCCACAACTTTGAGGAACTGTCTGGCTGTGAGGTAGTTTCTGACAAAGAGTGTTTAGAAGTACAGCGTTAGAAAGCTAACCATTTCTGGAGGAATGAAGGCTTTCAGAGGTGATCAGCCCAGCAAAGCCTCCAGAAACACAATCCTGTTTGTGGGGATGGTCTGAGACTTTTGGTATTGATGGTGAACCCCACTGAAGCCAGGGTATTGTGGGCATAAGAAAGATCTGCTTTGAGTTTTTCCTAGATCTGTTGCCTAAATAAGGCAGTCATCTAAGCAGGGATAAATCTCCCTTTGATATGCAGAAGTCTATCACTGGGGCTATGTACTTTGCAAAAACCCAGGGTGCAGTAGACAAACAAAGGGCAGAGCACAGAAAGTACAGTTGTGTACACTTACCATAAATGTAGATGTTCGAGTACATTTACTGTTGCAGTCATCGCACTTGGGTTATCTGTCTGCAGGTAGCCCTCAGTCGGCCCGAATACCAGAGTCTTGGGATTTCTGCATCGGATGCTGTAGCCTCTTCCATGACGTCAGGGGTATAAAACATGTAGCCAATGCCATTACATCAGTTTTTCTTGCCCCAGATGTCGAGAGCCCCCAAAATAGGAAGGTATTAAATGGTGTGGAACACCTCCAGTAAAAAATAAATACCATTGCCATAGAAAATGGCCAAAAAGAGGATAGGTAGAAAGTATAGAAAAAAAAAACACGGTGCTGGAGGGAGGGTAACCAGGACTGCAACAGTGAATACACTCGAACATGTACATTTATGGCAAGTGTACACAACTGTACTATGTTCTTTGTGTTTCACTGTTGCAGTCATCACACTTGGGTTGATTCCCAAAGCTGAGGAAGGGTGGAGGCAGTCAAGAAGTGTTACGGCTGGCTAGCAGGCCTTGTAAGACTGCTGTGGTAAATCCAGCTGTGGATTTAAAAAAGATAGGTAAGTGGTGATGCTTGATGAAGGTGTGTACAGAACTCCAGGTTGCAGCTTCCAGTATGTCCCTAGTAGGGACTTACCTGGGAAATACTGTAGAAGTTGAGGTAGCCCTAGTGGAATGAGTTCTGATCTCCTGTGGGATAGATTTTCCATGGTGTTTGTAGCAGAAATGCAGCTTCCAGTATGTCACTAGTAGGGACTTCCCTGAAAAACGCTGTAGAGGTTGAGGTAGCCCTAGTGGAATGAGTTCTGATCTCCTGTGGGACAGGTTTTCCATGGTGTTTGTAGCAGAAATGTATGCAGTGTGCTATCCATTTAGAAATTATTTGATTTGAAAGGGCCTTGACCCTCTGCCCCTGTAGCAAAGCTGACTAGCAGCTGGTCAGATTTTTCTGAAACGTTTAGTCCTGTCAAGATAGAACCTGAGCTGTCTGTGCACATCCAAGGTGTGTAGGATCCTTTCTCCTTTATTCTGAGGATTAGGGGAAAAGGTTGACAAATGGATGGATTGGTTTAAAGCCACACTGGATACCACCTTGGGCATAAATGATGGGTTAGTCCTGAGGGAAACCCTGTCAGCATGGAAAATAATGAAGGGTTCCACCGCCATTAGTGCCTGTAACTCAGACATTTTTCTTGCTTAAGTGATGGCTAGAAATAAGGCTGTTTTCCAAGACAGGAATTTTAACTCTGCTGCATCAGCAGGTTCAAAGTGGGGAAGCGTGAGCTTCTCTAGTACAAAGTTAAGGTCCCAGCCAGGGGTGGCAGCTCTCCTAGGGGGCCTTAAATTGTTAGCTCCTCTCAGGAACTGTTTGATGAGAGGGTGAGAAAAGAGAGGTGACTCAGTATTGTAATGAGCTGAGATGGCAGAGGTATGAATCTTAATGGATGAGAAGGATGGGCCTCTATGGAGCAGCTCTGTTAGGTAATCTAGGATTTGAGTTAAGGTGGGCAGGGCTGTGTCGTTTCCCTGAGACTGGCTCCAAGAACAATATCTTTTCCACTTTTCAGAACAGGATTTCCTAGTACTAGGCCTTCTGGCTTCAAGGATGACATCCAGCACCTGTTGGCTGAGGGTTGCTGGTGGTATATTCAGGGGATAAGCCAGGCTGCAAGGTTTACGGTTTGCAGCTGTGGATGCAAAATCTGTCCCTCCTGCTGGGACAGCAGGGAGGGCTGTCTGATGTAGGTGCCGGGGTGGCACTGCTGTCAGACTGTGTAGGAGTGGGTACCAGTGCTGGCGTGGCCAGTCTGGGGCAATAAGGATTGTCCTTGGTCTGTCCTGTTTGATCTTGAGTAGTACTTTTGAGTGGAGGGGCAGAGGGGGAAAGGCATACATTGAGACGTTTTCCCATGTAAAGGATAGGGCCATCTGCTTTCCACGCTTTGCTGTGAGGATTTCCGGTGCAAATTTGCTCAATTGATGGTTTTGGGGGGAGGCAAAGAGGTCCACCTCTGGTGTCCCCCACCTCTGGATTAGAAGTTTGAATGAGATGGGTTCCAATTTCCACTTGTGTGGGTCCAGTAGATTTCTGGTTAAGTTGTCTGCCAGCGAATTTCGTTTGTCTGGCAGGACTTGAGCTTGCAGGTGCACTTGGTTGCTCAAGGCTGTGTTCCATAGGGCCATGGCTAACCTGCAGAGTGGGTAGGAATGAGTTTCCCCCTGCTTGTTTATGTACCACATAACTGTGGTGTTGTCTGTCTGTATCAGGGCTTGTCCTGGGCGAATAAGGTATTTGAAGGCTGTCATAGCATTCTGTACAGCTAACATTTCTTTTTGATTGAAATACAGGGGAATTTGTCCTGAGCTCCATTTGCCTTGAATGCATTTGCCTGCCATGTGAACCCCCCCCCCATGCATAGTCTGATGCGTCTGTTGTCAGGGTTTGGGCGGCGAGGGGTTGAGTGAAAGGAAGTCCCTTGTTGTGGTTGCATGCCTCTGCCCACCAAAGGAACTCTGCCCTTAGACAAGGAATGATAGGAATCACTGTTTCCAGGTCCTGAGAATGTTGACACCAAAGACTTTTTAAGTACCACTGAAGTTTCCTCATATGCAGTCTTGCATATGGAATTAGTAGAATGCATGAGGCCAAGAACCCTATGGCTTGCAGTATTTTTCTTGCAGACAGCTGGGTTTTGGTGGCCATTAGTTTTGAAGTAGTTTGTCAAACAGAATTGTTTTTCTGGAGTAAGGAATACCATCTGTGAAGCTGTGTTCAAGCTTGCTCCTAGGAATACAATCTTTTGGCTGGGCACCAGTTGTGATTTCTTTTCGTTGATGGTGTACCCCAATGAGGATAGGAGTCTTTTTACAAATGCCAGGTGTTGAAGTAGTAATTCCTGACTGTCCGCCTGAATCAGGCTATCATCCATGTATGGGTAAATTTGAATATTTCTCTGCCTGCAGAATGCAATGGCTGGAGCCAGGCACTTTGTGAATAACCTGAGCGCAGTAGATAAGCCAAAGGGAAGTGCAGAGAACTGATAGTGCATAGAACCTGCCCTGAAATGTAGATATTTTCTGCAAGATTTCCTTATGGGGATGTGCAGTTAAGCTTCTTTTAAGTCTAGGGTACTAGCCAGGAGTCCTTGGCTAGCATAGGAAGAAGCTGTTGCAGTGTAAGCATTTACAATTTTGGGACCGCCAGGAATGTGTTGAGAATTGGCAGATCCAGGATAGGATGCCAAGAGCTCTCTTTTCTGGGCACAAAGAACAGTCTGGAGTAGAAACCCTGTCCTCTATGTTCTATTGGAACAGGTTGAATAGCCCTGATATTGAGAAGAGAGAGTACTTGCTTTTGAGCCTCTGTCCACTGGTTTGGAGGAAGGTCTGGCAACCTGCTTGGGGTTGGCAGTGAGTGGAAGTAGAAAGTATCCCTGGGATACAATGTTTAGAACCCATCGGTCCAGGGTAATGGACATCCAGTTTTTTGCATGAGGGGCGAGTTTTTCTCCTAGGGGTGCAAGTACTTGGGCATGGCTGGGAAGGATGAAAGAAAAGTCATTGGGAACTTTTTCCATAAGGGGATGGCTTACCACTCCCTGTTTTTGAGGTGGAAGCACTCCATTGTTTAGATCTCTGCATACCCTGAGACTGTAGTCTTGGTGGTCTGTTGCCCCTGGGTTTGGACTGAGAAGGCCTGGGAGGGATTGGAAAGGACCAATTTTTAGAAGGCCAATGCCTACTGAATCTAGGTGGCTGCACCTGTAAGACATCTGTAATAGTTTGCATAGCTTTAGCTTTTTCCTCTATCTATTCTTCTGCTTTTGTGCCAAACAAACGTTTCTGGTTTAATGGAGCATCTAGTAATTTTGCTTTGACATGGTCTGGCAAGATTTGTTCCTTCAGCCAAGCATGCCTTTTCAGTACAGATCCAGTGACAGCAGCCCTGCAAGATGCTTCTAAAGTATCAAAACCACACTGCAAAGCATGTTTACTAACTTGGTTTGCAGCATGCATTAACTCTTGTAAATCTTTATTTTCTGTACCATCTGGAAGCAACAACATTTTTTGCTTAATTAGTTCCATAATATGTTGCTGGTACTTCAACATGTGAAACTGGCAATTCAAAGCCCTGATGGCAAGAGTTGCAGAGGTATATACCTTCTTACCCCATCTGTCTACAACTCTAGAATCCCTGTCCGAAGGGGTAGGGTTTTTGGCTGTAGTAGCCTTAATGCCTTTAGGTCCCTGTGAAATGGTCTCTGGATCCACAGTGGGATTCTTAGAGATACATTTGTGAGAGTTAGGTACTCTGTAGTACCTGTCAGGCTTTCTAGGAACTGGTGGTAAAGTATCAGGAGTAAGACTGGATTCCATGAAGATATCATCTACAATATCCAGGACAGGGGGCATAGCCAGAGGCCTGTGCTGAGGCAAGTCTAAAAATTCTCTGAATCTCTTTTTGGATTGAGGATAGTCCTGGCATTCCCAGGGGAAATGCTCTCTTAAGGTATGCAAGGTTTCACCAAAAGAAAAATCCTCTGCAGGCGAGGCACAGAGAATGGAATCCTCTGCATCTGAATCTAGGTAGATAAGGGTATCCCAAATAAGGTCCCTGTGAAATGGTCTCTGGATCCACAGTGGGATTCTTAGAGATAAATTTGTGAGAGTTAGGTACTCTGTAGTACCTGTCAGGCTTTCTAGGAACCAAATAAAATCAAGACCCTTTCCACCAAAGGCAAGCGCCCGATCTGGTGGACCCCAGCCATAAACAAACTTTACAACAAGAGGAGAAAGCTACTACAAGATAGAGCAAAATCCCTAAAAGGGAAGACATTTCTGATCAATACTAGTAAAAACCTACGATCACTCATAAAATCATCCAAGGCCAACTTTGAGAGAAAAATCGCCAAGGACTCAAAAGACAATCATAAGGCCTTTAGCTATGTTAGAAATCTGGGTGGAAACTCCCAGATTTGCTCAGAATTAGTCCAAAATGATACAAAAATTACTGAACCCACAGACATTGCAAACATACTGGCAGACAGGTTCAGTGAAAATTTCTCCCCTCCCTCCCCCCCCAAACGAGAAAAATCTATCCCAGCAGAGTGCAAGCTCCCAATCATCTCAAATGCCCAGGTGAGAGCTGCTCTCTCTAAAGCTAAAAACACAGCATCAATGGGACCGGATGGTGTCCCCGGCTGTGTGCTACATGAACTCAATGAGGAACTAAACCCACACATAAGGCTGCTGTTTAATCTTAGCCTTACCACAGGATCACGCCCAAAGAGTGGCATATGGCAACTGTGGTCCCACTCCACAAAGGCGGTGCTTCTACGGACCCTGGTAATTACCGCCCATAAGCTTAACAAGCCTGGTCTGCAAAGCTATGGAGAGGATCATAATGGAACTCATAAATAAAGACATAGGGGACCTACAGACATTGGATCCTACCCAATTCGGCTTTGTCAAGGGCAGATCATGCCTCTTTAACTTGGTGACTTTTTGAAACAGTCACCAAGGCCATTGATGAGGGTAAGGCAGTTCACACAGCCTACCTTGACCTTGCAAAGCTTTCGACACAATACCCCACTCGGGTATCATAGAAAAGCTCACCAGCTTAAATGTAAACCCATATGTCACAAGATGGGTTGCAAACTGGCACAAGGACAGAACCCACAGGGTTAGAGTTGCTGGTGCCATGTCAGACTCCAAGCCGGTCACTGGCGGTATCCCACAGGGCTCAGTCCTGGGCCCCCTCTTGTTCGGCATCTACTTTTCAGAAGTGCAGGCAAACATAGGAGGATTGTGGCTGACAAAGTCTGCAGATGACTGCAAACTGGGCGCCATAGTTGAAAATCCATCAGACACAGATATCCTTCAGAGAGGTCTCATAGAAACGGATAACTGGTGCCAGAGCCATGGCCTTAAGCTAAACGCCAAAAATGTATAGTCATACCCTTTGGTAAAAACAAGGTAACCCCAAGTTACCACATAGGTGGCAATCCATTAAGCACAGAATAGGTTATCAGGGACCTGGGACCCATGTTGACAGTAACCTTTCTTTTGACACTCACATTGCCAAAGTGGTTAGGAGGACCTTCTACATTGCCCACCTGATTATGAAGGGATTCACATCCAGATCAAGGGAGGTCATTGTTCCCCTGTACTCTTCACTTATCAGACCAATGATTGAGTACAATGCCCCATTCGGAATGTATCTTACCCGACACCTGCAGCAATTGGAAAGACCCCAAAAGTTCCTCACCAAAAGGATAAAGGGGCTCAAAATATGCCATATGCTGCCCGACTGAAGAAACTCCAGCTCTATTCAGTCGCATACCGTCTGCTCAGAGGTGACCTGTGCCTGACATACAAGGCCATGTCCAACCCGGAATTAATGGACATGCTCCACCTCAAAAAAATCCAAATCCACCAGAGCCACAAGAGCAAGAGACTTAAACCTCAACACGGATATAAATAGGACGTGCTGGAGGGACAGATTCATCACCCAGAGACTCCCTATGCAGTGGAACAGAATCCCGGTCCATGTGAGACAGAGCACCTCGCTGGCTCTGTTCAAGAGGAATCTTGACCAGTGGATGGGAGGTCGTAGGTTTACCCCGGGGATCATCTCTGCATCTCTGCTGGACAGAGGCACGGCAAACTAATGGGTATAGTATTCTTCAACCTAAGGGGTGGTGAAAGCCACACAACTCTGGCTGGGCTTATAAATGCCCTAGGGCAGATAGCCTAGTATGAACCTATGAACCTATGTCCTGGTAATCAAAGGGATCAGAGTCATCTGACTCATGGTCTATAGAATCAGAAGGAAAATCACTTCTTTGTCTTTTAGAGGAAGGCTGCCTTCCCCTAATTAAAGTTACAAGGTCTTCAGCCATTCTAAGCATTTGTTTCTGTGGCATGGGAGCTTGAGCATGCGCTTTGGTCTGTTTTCTAGGCGTAGTGCAAACCCTGGGCCTGAGAAACTCGGTAGTTTTAGTCAAAAACAAAGTTGTCAGTTTAATACGAACATCGGAAGATCGGAATACACCCTCAGAAGCCGGTGCCTGCGCAGCGGCTCCGGACCCATCCAAGGTAGAGACATCCGCAGGTTCCATAGTCGAAGAAGCATCACGAGGCATACCAGACTCTGAATGGGTCTCAGCAGAGGGCTGCAAATCTGTAGAAGCAGGCATCAGGGGCTGAGAAGGCACCTCACTGAGTACCGACAGACTGGCGACTAGCTTAACGGAAGCGTCGTCGGCAGTTTTGGATCTATGCTGTCTGTCTCTGTCTTTATCCTTACATTTTTTCAGAAGATCGGTAATCAGATGGCTTATCGAAGCCATTTCCGAATACGGAGAATGACACCGAAAGAATTTAGCAACAAAGATAGCCCGAGGACGAACAATTTTTGGGCATTAAACAAGGCACAAAGCCAACAGCGAGGGACATTGTGGTCTGGGCCTAAACAGGTGATGCAGTAAGAATGAAAATCTCTGTGAGGTATTTGCTTTCCACAGGCAAGACAATTGTTAACTTTTTCTGACATTGGTCAGAGCAAGAAAAAAGGACCCCCAACGGGGTACTTAGCTTTAGAAGACTTCAGGTTTGAAACTCGAAAAATGAAAATTTCAGGTAGCGGCCGACCGGCTCTTGCGAACTGCTTCCGCTTTGGGATCCCACTTGGCAAGAAAAGCTGATGTAATGGCATTGGCTGTATGTTTTATACCCCTGATGACCTGACGTCATGGAAGAGGCGACAGCATCCGACGCAGAAATCCCAAGACACTGGTATTCAGGCCGACAGAGGGCTACCTTCAGGCAGATAACCCAAGTGTGATGACTGCAACAGTGCAACACAAATAACATCTGATAATGCCTCACACCTGCTCTGAAGTGTAAGAATCTCTTATGAGACTTTTTTATGGGAATGCAGAGTTACGTGTCCTTTAGATCTGAGGTTACCATGAAAACTTTAAGAAAGCATTGACAGCGATTTTTGAAGGGTTAGCATTTTGAATTTTGGTACCTGCAAGAATTGGTTGAGTCTTGACAGGTCCAGAATTGGCCTCCAGGTACCCTCTTTTCTGAGGACCAGGAAAAGCCTCGAGTAAAAACCTTTTCCTTTTAATGAGTTTTATACTGGATCCACAGAACCTATATATGCTTTTAAGGCCTGGTGGAATATTTGGGAAATTTTATCAAACTAGAGGCCATTTGAAATGGAATTTAACCTCTTTGTTATGATTTTTAATACCCACTGAATCTTGGTAATGGCAGTCCAATCCTTCAGGAAGAAAGAGAGATATCCACCTAGTCTGAGAGAGGTTAGGGAGGTAGGGGTGAGACTTGAGGGAGTGTACGGAAGAGTAATGATTGCTCCTTGCTGGGTCCCTGTTGGCAGGATCCCACAGGCCTACTGGAACCTGCTTGCCACTGTCTTGGTCGCTGGTGCTGCCTTTGACTCCTTTCCCTTCAAGGTCATCTATGCCTAGGCTTAGACTTGGAGGCTTGAAAGGATGAGTGTTTGGTAGGGTAATGGCAGAGGAAGCAAGGTGGTTGAACTTGAAAAAGCCTTTAACCATTTGCACAGCTTCAGCCTTGGTGCCAAACAGGAAATCTTTGCCTAAAAGAGCATCCAAGAGACTGGATTTTACTTCAGCTTTGGGGTTAAAATGAAATCTTTGTCTAAAGGAGCATCCAAGAAACTGGATTATACATGTTCAGGCAAAGACTGTTTCCTCAGCCAGGTATGTCTTGTAATTATAGATCCTGTAGCTACTGCCCTGCTGGAAGCTTCCAGAGCATCATAGCTGCAATGCAAGTAGTGTTTAGCTACATGAGAGCAAGAATTACAAAAATCTAGCAGGTCCTTGGAGAGGGCCCTATTTTCAATCCCCACCAATTTTTGCTTTATCTAGTCTAAAATGGTTTCCTGATATTTCAACATATGAAACTGGCAATTCAAAGCCCTCGTGATGAGGGTAGTAGAGATGTGGCCTTTCTTTTCAAACCTGTCCAAGGCTCTGCTTTCTTTGTCAGATGGCATGGGATTTGTGGAAGTACTAGCTTTAGCTCCCTTAGGACCCTAAGTCACCATTTCAGGGTTTGCTACTGGGTTCTTGAAATGGTATATGTGGGCATCCAGAACCCTGTAAAATCTATCAGGTTTCTGAGGGGCATGGGGGAGGGACTCTGTTTGCAATGAAGAATCCAAAAAGACATTGTCCATCATTTCTAAGACTGGAGGAGCTGCAAAACTGTTTCAGAGACAAAATCACTCTAAGGACATGAGAATAATGCCCACCCTCCTTGTTTTTCACATTCTCATGGTGTAGTGGTACCAGCCAAAGACCACAAAAGTACCCCTCCTGCACATCCCTGTACACTCAGCTGCTGACACCTCATAAGATGTTAGCTAGACTTGGAGTTTCTTTCTCCCAAATCTTTGGGTGGCCAGACTAAAACACTGGCATCTGTAGCAGTAGCTGTAGTACTCCACTTTCAATTACTACAGAAAATGTCATTTAATGGTTGGCCACATGAACATGCAGATGCAGGTATAAAAAGTATATAAAGGTATAAAAAGTGGTGACTTTTCCATAACAAAGCTGAAAATGGAACTCTGTGCAGGCAGCAGAAAAGAAAAAGTGTGTTCTATGCTAGGTACACCCTTCCAGTGCAGAGTGTGACGTCACAGTGTGAGCTGTTGGAGGGTGAGCACGCTGCTGGGCATAAAACATCACAGAAAATGAACTAGCTGAAGTTATTAGGAGACAATATCCCAATTATGAACACAAAGAAGAGGATTTCAACAGCATACATTGGGGGTTCCACTCAAATGTCATAGCAGGCTTAACATTTGCACAACATGTCTAAATTTCTACAACAGAATGCTGTGAACATAATATATAATAGGAATCTGTTTTAGCATCAATCTAATATTCTTTAAAAATATGGCAACATTTGGCAAAATTAGCAATGCAGTGTGTTTTCTTATTTCTATCTGTTTTCACATCTGAATACCGACAGGCTGTTCGACAAGGCTAAGCCATGGTTTGTTTTACTCAACAGGTGGTAATCTCTTTGTGAAGAAGCAAGCAGATCTGAAGGAATAACCGGAAAAAAAATTACCCATGCCCTCAGACAAACCGCTGCTCATTGCTGATATTCCAGCCACGAAATATAAAGCCAATCTATCAATATACTTCAACAATCTTAGACAAAGGCAATGGTGAGACAAAAATAATAAAAATGAAAATATCTTTTGCAATATGTACCTCTTCTGAGATGTCCCATGACAGTCTTTGTGGAGCAGGGAGGTTGGGATTGATTTCTCCTTTGCAGTGTCCATCTTCAACATATCCAAGCTGATGGTAATCGGTGGCCATCACATACTGTAAAGAAAACAACATTAGTGGATCATGCAACAGGAAAAAGAGTACACAGAAATGGCAGCTACTCTGAAAAGCTGCAGCTACAGTTTTGTTGTTTAAAAGACAATGTTCAATATTTGCAGTCCAGATCATCCCAGGTTATTCTGTCTTGGGGAAGATCACTTCCCTTTCCATCAGTATACCACAAAAGAAGGACTCTGGTTTTCTAAAAATTTCTGCTAGTTTTAGTAGTGTAAGCCAGCAAAATCACAACCAAAAATCACTACTACTTTGTGTGCATGTGCGTTTGTCACTCTGTGAGGTGGGGGGGGGGGGGCACTGCACAAGACAAAACAAAGGAACCCCATCAGCAGCTCTTTCATTATACTGCAGATGGCACACTGCATCCTTTTCAGGAAAATTTGCCTTCAAACATATCCAAACTATCATGAGACAACAAATAAACCTTACCTAAATTATTTGAAGTGTTACCTGATAAATGCTGGCACCACATATATGATAAAAAAAAAAGTGGAAGGATAAACATGACATACAAGATGAATTACCAAGCCTCATTTCAGAAAACTAGTATTGCATAAAAACAATTTCACCTTTGTGTGTGTTGCTACATCAGATGAGGTTGCGTTTAGTAAGGATGGATGCAAGGGGTCTAACCCCATGAATGCCCTCTGAAATGACCACCACCTCTTATAAGTTACTTTGGAATCCTGACAGTTCTCAGAAATATTTAAATGAACTTTGATTCACAAAACTGTAGTGTATCTTATTAAGACATTATATACTGAAGTCACTGGGAAAATTAGAACGCCTTTACTCCCCATAGATAAAATTGGAATACAAGCACCAATGAATCAACAGGTGCAAAGTTAAAAATAAGTGGTCAGGGCCAATAGGATGCTGGGATGCAGCCTCAGATAAATACAGTCAGAGAAAAACAGCTTGTCTCACGATTTAACAGGATCGTGTGAGACCACGGGTGAAGCATGTGTTTCTAAAATGTATTTACAGAAACAGCACTTTAAAAAAAGGTTGAGAAGAAAGCAAAAACGATGGCCAAGGGAGTGAAGGCAAGATGCTATGCAGGGCAGCCCAGATTGTACTTAATGGAATAAAGGAACAGGTAAGCCATGAAATGAGTACATATGACCAAGAAAGAAGACTGTGAGAGAATATAATACAGATCCAAGAGGAATGACAGATGGCAGGAGAAGACACCAACGGCAAAGACAGGAAAACAGTTTCAGTCTTGACCTACAAAGCATTAATTACACAAAGGGTCCCTAGCATGAGTTGCCAGAATAAGGTGGTTGAAAGCAACAGTCTAGTTCAAGAGGAAGTGGAAACATTTATAGGGATGATAATACAGCAGGAAGGGCAGACACAAGTTATAACTGTACAAGTTGTTCAAACTAGATTAACAGACTGGCTCTTTCTGTTAGCTATTGTGTGATGTGAAGTTACAGATAAGTATATGAACACCTGCAAAAACTGAAAAAAAGATGAGGTACTAGCATACAGAAGCCACTTTAGATACAGAGGATAGCTGACATTCTCTTCAAGAACCTGTCTGTGATTGTGACTAACACGCTACTTCAATAATTATGAGACCCATGAGGTACAGAGATCAGCTAGTATGTCAGAAGGCCACAGAATTACAGACACACAGGAACTGAAAAGTTCTAAATCTTGCAAATCATCTGCAGTGTGACTTGTACAACACAAGTAATGCCATGAGGTTAGTCAGTTTTTTTTTTGCTGGAAGAAGATGCAACTGTGTATGCAGCTGTAACCACACACTGTAGGTGAACTTGAATAGGTAAAGCAAGCCACATCATTACACAAACTGAATAAACATGCATGTCATACTCACTTAAAAGAATAATAAACCAGCATGTCATACTCACTTTAAAAAATAAGTATTATAAGGGGGAGAAAACAGTATTTATCTTTTACCTCTTCTGAATTGTTAACCATTTTCTGGTATACCTCTATGTATTTTACCAAGTGCCATCGAAAACCACAAGACGGCAGTAAAGTACAACTTTGTTAGTAGTATGCCCCAACAATTACGCAGCCTCTACCAGTTAACAACAGTAAACACAGAACTGTTTGTGTAAGTTTACTATGCTTTAAAAATATTAGCAAAACTCATAGCCTCATGCTTTCAAATGGTTTACAGTATTCTGTGCCATATGTCTTCACACCTGTGCTCTTCAACAAATAACATTTCTTTCCCCTTTCTGCTTCATACCTTCTTTGCTCAAGAATTCTACACAAAACTGCTTTAAAATTAAAATACATTCCCTGAACAAAAGAGGTATGAAACTCTCACTCTTGTATTACTGACTGACTGTAATCTTCAGTATGGGTTCATAGGTGGTGTCTAGGCTATCAGCCCAAGATCTACCTTAAGTCCAGCCAAACTTACCTCATATTTACCACAATACTGCTTATGTGACAATATCTCAAGGAATGTTATGATAATGATACAGGCTTGTACACATCAAGTGTTCATATAGGTTGCTCCTGTCCATTGGGAATACAGGTGCCAAACCAGGGGCACATTTGCAATTTCCCATCCACTGGTCCAATCTATGTTTGACTAGCATATTTTGCACTTGCTTTATTATAGTTTGCAGCAACTTTTGGCAATGGCTGTGAATAGGCTCTCAGCTGTTCAGATGAACCTCAGTGGTGTTCGTATATCTTGGATGTTAAATGAATAAATCCATGTTTCCTGAATACTCAGTCTGCTTGGCCTTTTAAGTGGTAAGACAGGATGGTGTTCCTTTACAGAATCTCAGCTGTGTTTTCCGAAATTAAGCCTTATGAAGGCTGGAAAAATGAAGCTATGATTTGGACACTGGTTACTGAGCACAGAAAAAAATGAAAGCACACCCTTACAGTTGCACTGTATCTTACTGAGACAAGGGACACTGCTTTTGAAACTTACACAGAGGATTTGAACAAAGATATGTCAACTTTAATAACTAGACTTTCTGTGTTCTTCAGAGGCATAATCTTAACTCTGATTGCATTCTAGTCTGTCACCAATAAACTTAACTACTAACACCGTAAAATGCACATACATGGCTTTTGGCACATTAAAGAGGTTAACACAAGTCCCAGCATTCAGCATTTCTGAGCCCACTAGAAACCCACTCATCTTTACTAAATGACAGGTCTATATTGACGTTCTGTTGGATAACAGGCTATATTTTCAAAATGACATTGAGCAAACTACACCAATTAAATGCAGCCTAGACTACTTTTCATCTACTTACAACTGTAGCATGTAGATCAATTGCTGTTAATGTTCTAACCCATGAATCAAATATGTAAACCAAGGAAAACGCACAAACAGCAACAAATTCAAAAACAAAGTGCTGCAGGAGTCAAAGTAATAAACCAAACAAAGCTTATGTAAAGAGATTTAATGAAGCGCTTTTCGTTTGCACTATGTGCAAACTTCTTCAGAAAACATCATCTTGGTTTTTTGAATTTGTCCATGAATCAAATATGCCTCATCATAACAGGTCCTTATCTGCTTAAAATATATTACTCCAAACATCTGAAAATAACATTTTTTTTAGGTTTATCAGTCTTAGTTCAAATGAATATCAAATATCAATGTGTTTATTTCTACACACAAAGCCAACTGATTGTCTGTTTTAGGCTACACCATGTTTTTGCTTAACACATTTCTTTCAAATCACTGAAAGAGAGATACTGCTTTCTCCTGGAAACAAACTGTGTGTCCATAATTCTGTATTTACTTCAAAATAGTAATAGTTCAAATTAAACAACCCTCAGTATTCACTAGCTACTCGTGAAAAGTCAATCTATAAATTGGTTCCAACTTCCTGGAATGTACTACTGGAAGAAACTTACAAAAGACCAACTTTACCTCCTTAGAAACTGTTGAAATCACATCTCACCAAACATTATAGCTTTGATTGTTTCAGAGTTACGGGATAGTTTAACTCACTTTACTATTCCACAGCTGCCGTTACCGAATTGTGATTTACAACTCTACAACTACCCTTCTGTTTTTATAGTACCTGCACACAACTGTATTATTTTGGTTTTCTTACACTTACCTCTTTACTTTCTTTTTACTATTTGTCTAATTTATTTTATTTACCTACTTCACCTCACACCAAGAGGTTCTCTGGTTCGATCCTCGGCTGGGGTGCCCTTCTGTGCGGAGTCTGCATGTCCTCACTGTGGTCGAGTGGGTTTCCTCCGGGTGCTCCGGTTTCCTCCCACATCCCAAAGACATGCTGTAGGTGGACTGGACACTTTAAATTGGCCCTAGGTGTGTGTGCGTGTGTGTGCCTTCTGTGGAAGGTTGAGCGCCGGGCTGGCAACTCGACACCGTAAAACTCCACTGCCAATCATGAGTGGACACGTGATCCGCTGTGGTGACCCTAACCGGGAAAAGCTGAAAGAAGAAGAAGAAGAATATTTTATTTACCTACTTACTATATTACTTTTAATAAACAATTTTGTTGCTTGTCTGCTGGTTTTGTTTTCTGTACTGTGTTTGCCATATGGCTTGGATGGTGTCTGAAAAGAATTCTGTAGTAGAACCAACCTAGCTAACAAACACTAAATAAATACGTTAGAGGCATTGTTTCTAGCAGGTAACACAATTATTTCTAATAATCAGATTTTTTATCAAATGCCAAAACACTATAAGCAACATGAAGGCTGAAACTTTTCTTTCTTTGTCCGTCTCTCTCTCTCTATATATATATAGGTTCATAGGTTCATACTAGGCTATCTGCCCTAGGGCATTTATAAGCCTAGCCAGAGTGTGTTTGGCTTTCGCCACCCATTTTAAATTAATTTTGCTATGCCCTTTTTCGAGGTTAGTATACTGTGCCTCTGTCTAACAGTGACACAGAAGTGATACCCAAGGTAAACCTACGATCCCCCATCCACTCATCAAGATTCCTCTTGAAGAAAGTCAATGAGGGACTCTGCTTAACCTGGACGGGGATTTTATTCCAGAGTGAAGGGAGCCTCTGGGTTATGAATCTGTCCCTCCAGCATGTCCTATTTATTTCAGTGCGGAGGTTCAAGTCTCTCGAGCGTGTAGCTCGATGGGATTTGGATTTTCTGAGGTGCAGCATGTCCATTAATTCCGGGTTGGACATGCCTTTACACATCAGGCGTAGATCGCCTCTGAGCAGGCGGTATGCCACTGAGTACAGCTGGAGTTTCTTTAACCGAGCAGCATATGGCATCTGTCTGAGCCCTTTGATCCTCTTGGTGAGGTACTTTTGGGGTCTTTCCAGTTGCTGCAGGTGTCTGGTAAGGTACATCCCAAAAGGGGCATTGTACTCAACTATGGGCCTGATGAGGGATGAGTAAAGAGGCACGATGACCTCCCCTGATCTAGATGTGAATCCCTTCATGATTAGGTGGGCTATATCAAATGTTTTTCTAACCACTTTGGCCACGTGGTTGTCAAATGAGAGATTGCTATCAACTTGGGTCCCCAGGTCCCTAATTACTTCTTCTGTACTTAATGGATTACCACCTATGTGGTAATTTGTGGGCACTTTGTTTTTGCCAAAGGGGATGACTATACACTTTTTGGCGTTCAGCTTGAGGCCATGGCTCTGGCACCAGTTATCTGTTTCTATGAGGCCCTGTTGGAGGATGCTTGTGTCGGCTGGAGAGTCGATTATAGCGCCCAGTTTGCAGTCATCTACGAACTTGGTCAGCCACAGTCCTTCCATGTTGGCCTGTACCTCCGAGAAATATATACCGAACAGGAGAGGTCCCAGGACTGTGCCTTGTGGGATGCCACTTGTAACTGGTTTGGAGTCTGACATGGCTCCAGCAATTCTAACCATGTGGGTTCTGTTCTTGAGCCAGTTTGCAACCCATCTAGTGACATAGGGGTTTATATTTAAGCTGGTGAGCTTATCTATAATGCCCGAGTGGGGTATTGTATCGAAGGCTTTTGCGAGGTCCAGGTAGGCTGTGTGGACCACCTTCCCCTCGTTAATGGCCTTGGTGACTGTTTCAAAGAAATCGACCAGGTTTTATGAGGCAGGATCTGCCCTTAAAGCTGAAGTGGGTAGGATCCAGTGTTTGTAGGTCCCCAATATCTTTTTTATGAGGTCCATGATGATCCTTCCCATAGCTTTGCAGACCAAGCTAGTCAGGCTTATGGGGAGATAGTTTCCAGGATCCGTTGAGGCACCACCTTTGTGGAGAGGGACCACTGTTGCTGTAAGGCACTCTTTGGGTACTTATTCTGTGGTAAGGCTGAGATTGAACAGTAGTTTTATGTTTGGGTTTAGCTCTTCTTGGAGTTCATGTAAGACGCAGCCCGGGACACCGTCTGGTCCCATTGATGCTGTGTTTTTTGCTTTGGAGAGGGCGGCTCTTACCTGAGCATCTGAGATGTCAGAGGGGCAGCACTCTGCTGGGATAGATATTTGCCCTTTTGGTGGGGGGGGGGGGAGAAGTTTGCGCTGAACCAGTCAGCTAGGATGTTGGCAATGTCTGTGGATTCAGTGTATTTTTTGTCATTCTGGACTAATTCTGAGCATATCTGGGAATTCCCACCCAGGATCCTAACATAATTAAAGAAAGCCTTGTGATTATCCTTGGCGTCCTGTACAATGTTTCTCTCGAAGATGGTCTTAGACGATTTTATGAGTGCCCGAAGTTTTTTGCTAACACTGATCAGAGATGCCTTCCCTTTTTGGGATTTTGCTCTATCATGTAGTAGCTTCCTCCTTCTATTGTATAGTTTGTTTATGGCTGGGGTCCACCAGACAGGACATCTGCCTTTGGAGGATTGGGTCTTGGTTTTATATGGGATTGCATGATCCATGCATTCCTGAAGGTGTTCATAGAATGCGTTTATAAAGGATTCTGCGGTCTGGGCCGTATTTTCCACAGGTCCGGGGGCTTTGAAGGATTCCACCTCGGTTTTGAGGAGTGTGAAATTTGCTTTAGAGAAGTTTTTCACTGTGGTTTTCTGGGCAGGGGTTGGGGTCGGGATGTGAATATCCAGTGAGATTAGTTTATGGTCTGATCTTACCAGTGAGGGATAGATACACTTCTGGTCTGGAGCATAGAGTCCCCATGTTGGTGATGATCAGGTCCAGTATTTCCCTCTTGTGGGACTAGTAACAAGTTGTTCCATAGCATTTGAGTTTACAAATTCTAGGAACCTTTGAGCTAGGGTGTTGGAGCTAGAGTAATGCTCCCAGTCTATGTTTGGGTACTTGAAGTCGCCCAATATAATGGTGTTTGGAGAGACCTTCATATTTTCCAGTGTTCTCAGGAAGGCCGAGTGGGGTTCCTGGGTTTGGGAGGGTGGTCTGTAGCAGGCTATAAACTGGAAGGCAGTTTTACCCACTGTTAGTTGCACATGGATAGTCTCTGATGCTTCGTGCTGTGCCACCAACCTGGAGGTGTGGGTATCTTTGATGAATATTGATACTCCCCCTCCTTTTCTGGTTCGGTCCAAGTTTTGGGGCCGAAAAGCATGGTATGAGGTATAACCTGGTAGTGTTGGGGTGCTCTCGGGAGCCTTGACCCAGGTTTCTGTTACTGCACAGATATCAATATTCTCCATGCTAAGGAGAGATTCAAGTGCATGCATCTTGAGGTTTAGACTTCTGGCGTTGAGTAGCATTACTCTTAGTTTCTTATCCCTTATGATACCTATGGAGGTGGGTTTATCTTTTGAGCCTTGCCTAAAAAGGCACTATGGGGGTAGCAAGAGCCTTTGCCAAGATCCAAAAGCCCAGGGGTGACAGGTGCAAGCCGTTCCTAGTGAAGCATCGTGGCTTGTCGAACATGTCATCCCAGGCTGACAGGCATTGGATACCATTTGAATGACACCAATATACTTAAGCCAATTGTTGAAATTGATCATTGAAATTGATCATCTTGTCTTCATATTGTGGCAACATTCTTGGTGAAGGTAAGATGCTACTCAAGGTCAGGGTCATACCGGCCTGGGCCACATGCTCAGAGAGCTCCTCTACGTCTCTTTTCATGTAGTCCAGGGAGGTACGTCTTAGGTCATTCACACCAGCATGGACAATGACTGAGTCATATTTGTACTTGCCTTGGAGTGACCTGAGTGCTTGTGTTATGTGGCAGATCCTAGCGCCAGACAGGCAGCTCACTGTGACCTTCTCCTTGTTCAGCCTGGTGAGCGGGACGTCAGTGTGCCTGGCGATAGAGTCACCTATTACAAGTGTATCAGGTGTGTTGTTTAGCCTTAAGGGCTGTGACTGTCCGGCACACTGGCTTTGTGAGCTATGTGTTGCACGTGTTTTGTTTTGGGGTAGCGGTTGCTTGGGTGTCTGCTTTGGAGGTCTCTGCTGCTTAGGCAGATTTTTATTTAGAGCCTCCGAGTATGTTTTTGTGTGTTTATGTGTTTGGTTTGCTGTCGTGGTAGGTCTATGTGAGACTGGAATTGTAGTGAGTGTGGTTTCCTTCTCCTCCTGACAGGTTTCACCAGTACTGAGTTGAGAGAGCTTAGCCTCCAGTTTGGCCATATGGTTGCATCTCTCACATGTGTTGGAATTTGTTGGGAGGAGGAGAGGGTTGTCTGTGTACATGAGGCAGTTGTAACATTGCCTCAAGATTCACCAGCTGGACCGGAGAGGAGATTGACAACTGACCTTTGGACATGCTAGAATAGTATTGGGAATTCCTTTATAATTGAAAAAAAAGGGCCAATGGGGAACAAGGTGAGTTTGTGAGGGTGTAATGCTTTTAATTTTTTAGTGCTGACTTATATAATTGCTTTAGTGAGCAAGTGCCAGGTAACTTAAATGCAATGTGTTACAGGTAACTTAAATGCAAAAATGACAAACCGTAACTTTCTTTCAAGTGAAACAAGGAAATAAGTACAGTAAGCAATGCAGATGTCACTAGGGATCCACAGAAGTGCTGAAAAGCCACATTTTAGGTGGAATTAGCGTTTCATGGAAATAACAAGCAAACAAGCATACAAACAAAGCTAGATTCAGCAGGCCTGGATCTAGTCTATGCTACGGCAAACAAGGTGTACCAATTTCAGTAAGCAACAGTTCAAATATGCAGGCACTATAAGCATTTAACCAGAAATTCCCAGCTCAGAAGGGCAGAGTCCAGCCTCCCCTCCCACAAGAGTGCAGACCACGAACCTTCTTAATGTAAAATAACTGGCCTGAAGCCCAAGTGCTTAAACCAAAACTAATACACTTTTAGAATAACAGACACTGAGCCCTCAATCAGCAGTTCCCAACTTAGAAGGATGTAAGCTACCTGTCCTGCCACCACAGTGCAAGCCACAAACTTTCCTAATGTAAAACAACTGGTCTGAGCCCAAGTGCTTAATCCAAAAGACTTAGAATGATAGCTACACTTTAATCAAGTTACTACCAAGCAGTAATAAATACAATTGAATACTTTAAAGAATGCCTGGATTAGTGCTCAAATTGTACAAACAAAGCTATATTCAGCAGGCCTGGATCTAGTCTATGCTACAGCAAACAAGGTGTACCAATTTAGTAAGTAGCTCAGAATTGCAGAGTCCAGCCTCTCCTCCCACAAGAGTGCAGACCACGAACCTTCTTAATGTAAAATATATATATATATATATATATATATATATATATATATATATATAGACACAAACACCTATTTTGTATATACAAATTAGAAACATTTCACTACATTGTTAAAAATGCTACAATGTAAACAAAAAAAGAACACACAGTCCATAGCATATACTTAATAGGGCTGCAGTTAGCATCTGTTACTACAAGCATTTATATTGCTAAGGTACAGGTCATGCAGGTCCTAAAAAGGTAGGCAGTTAACACCACCATCCTAGTTGACATAAAGACATAATGCTTAGGCATTTAACAGTAGATTTGAGATCAGCCATATGTGTAACAGAATATGTTTAAGCTGTTCCGTAAGTCAGCAAAGTTGTCTGCAGTCCGTAGAAATTTCTGTTTGTATTTCCAGAAGCAAAGAGTTTGCCTAGTAAAGGAGCACCATGTCTTTGACAAAGATTTCTCCTCTGTTCATTGAGTGTTTAGTACGTTAAGCAAACCAGGTAAATAAGTGATATACAACTGCTATATCAAGGATACGCTTGAAACATTTAGAGTCAGTTTTGTCACTAATGATTAAGATTTTAAGATATTCTAAAAGAAAAGACCATACTAGACTTAAATTAAAAAAATATGGCATTAATCTGCTACACAGTTACTCCCACACAGTATGCAGTTGTGTTACATTATAGAATCTAGCTTGTGGAGAGTTAGGCTAAGCATTATGTAAAAATATTTATTGCTGGCGTATGAATGTAGGATAAGGCAGGTTACAGTAAAAGCACTGTGTCATACTATTACCACATTTGGATGGCTACAGATTCTTTTACCAGCTCTGGGTGGATACATATTGACTGGCAATAACGTGAGACTTGCATACCCCAGCAGTAGGTTGAATTGATAACTTACTTATAGAGAAATACTTCTTTGATCAGTTCAACCACAATGACACCAGGATTAATTTATTAAAATCTGATTTTATGCTGATAACTGTTTGTATACATGACCTGACAAGTAGTCTAAATTTAAGTTTACTACAAATTTCTAGGTCAGTTTTAATTTCAATCACTGTTAGTTAAAGTGTGCAGGAAATAAAAGTGCAAATATAGGCCTTATACTCTTTCCCTAGGTATTTTAGCTCATTTAATTAAATATTTATATTTGAGATAAGGGTGAATGTGTTATATTGTTAGTATCTTTAAAAGAAAACAACACTGAGTAGTTTACAAGGGGATAACCTACGGTAATCAATAATTTCTAATAACTGGGGAATAGATTATGATGAATTCTGCAAATATTAAATGATGTTATCTCCAAAACAGGTGATATTAATCCATTTATTACATTATTTTATTCCCACTCGTTTGAGGTCCTGAAAAATCTTTGAGAAGAATTCTTCAACAGTAGTATAAAAATATATGGTGACAGGGACCAAACCAGCTTGCTTCCTGTTGAAATCATTACAGGGGGTTGATGGCGTACCATTTTTACTGTGGTGAGACAAGTGGAAACTGACACATATAAAACTTTTATGGCTTCAGTGAAGCTATCTAGGAAGGCAGACTTTTTGTAACTGCAGGGAGGACAGAAACATGTACTGAGGTGAAAGGCATTACTTCCAGTGCAGGAACCACTCACTGATGATGAATGTTTGCACTGTGGTGCAAAATTAGTGCTAACATTATACCATCATATTCAGTCTGCCTGTATTCTATGACACTATTAAATCTACTACTACTGAAAATATTTTAGCTTAAATAGACGAATATATCTGAATGTCTAGATTCATTAATAATGCAGGATAACAGATATTAATTGAAAGAGGATCCTAACTGGTCTATACATTAAAAATTATTTCTGACTAAGTATTTATCTGTAATGCATTTGAATTTGTGAACGGTTTATTAAATAAAGCTTATTAATGCTGCATTTTCACACTGCTGCTTGTACCTTATTAGGTGTGTAACCAGTACAACCATTAATGGCAATGAGAAGAGTGAGCCCATAATAGCTCGCCGCTGTCCTCCAGGACCCAATCCTAATAATGTCCGTGGGAGCTTTTGTGAAAAATGAACATATCAACTGAACCTAAACACCCCCTTAATAATAATTTCCCCTAACGAAGCACTTACATAGCATCCTTTTGGTTTCCAACATTAGCATCACACTAATTACAGACGCTGCAACACTCTACACACCATTCATTTTTAAATCACTACTTCTAACTAGTAGTTTAAGAAACACAAAGACTCATACAAAGGAATGCACCCAATTCAGTAAATTACTACTAACAACCAGGTCACCTTAACTTTTGCTCTCTTACACTACAAATGTATCACAAAGTATAATAATAACATTTAATTCTAACCAAATGCTTCAGACAATAACATTTATAAGATCATAGAAAGTTACTAAGCTAATGGGCCCCTAGGGCCCTTACAAGCCTAGCCAAGTTCTTTCCTTATTTCGATGATTGGCACCTATTGCTCTTGTCCAAGAAAGACACAGGTGGGAACCCAGGGATGAATTTACAGTTACTCATCCAATCGTCCAGACTGCACTTGAAGAGGGCCAATGAGGTGCTCTGCTTGACATGAACTGGGAGTCTGTTCCAAAAGCGTGGTAACCTCTGGGAGACAAATCTGTCCCTCCAGCAGGTTCTATTAATGTCACATACCAAGTTAAGGTCCTTAGCGCGAGTAACCCGTGTACCATTTGACTTATGGAGATGCAGCATTTCCAATAAAGCAGGGTCTGAGATTGTTTTGTATGCAAGGTAGAGAACACCTTTGAGCAGTCTCTATGAAAAAGAATAAAGTGACAGTGATTTCAGATGATCCACATAGGACAGATGCTGAAGACCTTGAATTTTCCTTGTGAGGAACCTTTGTGGTCCCTCCAATTGCTGCAGGTGCTTGGAAAGGTACATACCAAAAGGGGTGTTGTACTCAATTACTGGCCTGAAGACGGAAGTGTACAGAGAGGTTATAACTTCTTTTTTTTCTGAGGCAATGCACTTATATATGAGATACAGAATACAGAATCCCCTTCTTACCACTGGGTGGACATGGTGGTTAAAGGCAAGGTTGCTTTCAACCTGTGTGTCCAGGTCTCTCACCACTGAGTGTATACTTAAGATGTTACTATTGATGTGGTAGTTAGCAGGAACATCGCCTTTACCAAAAGAAATGATAAACTCAATGCAAAAAAATATATTAAGGCTTTGACTTTGGCACCAACCATTTGTTTGTGGTTAGACCCTCTTGTAGGATGTTGACATCATTTGGAGATTTTATGACCGCTCCCAGTTTGCAGTCATCAGCAAACTTTGTCATCCACAGATCTTTGGCATCTATTTCTCCGAAGTACAAGCAAAAACTAAACAGTAGAGGCCCCAGGACTGATCACTGAGGAACACCACTGGTTACAGGTCTAATATTGGAGGTGGATTCCCCTAATGGGTTCTATTAGTGAGCCAGTTGGCGACCAATCTAACGATATAAGGGTTGATACCTAGCTGGGTGAGTTTTTCAATGATGCCTGAGTGGGGGATAGTGTCAAATGCCTTGGCTAAGTCTAGGCAGGCTGTATTCACAGACTTCCCCTCGTCCAGGGCCTAGGTGACTGTCTTGAAGAAGTCCCCCAGGTTTAACAGGCATGATCTCCCTTTAACAAATTCAAACTGAGTAGGGTCAAGTGTTTGGAGATTATGTATAAATGTGATAAGGTCCATGATGATTCGCTCCATGGCCTTGCAGATACGGCTAGTCAGGCTAATAGGGCTATTGTTCTGGGGTCAGTGGAAGCACCACCTTTATGCAAGGGAATAACAGTGGCCATTTTCCATTCAGCTGGGATGAAGCCAGTACTTAGACTATGACTGAAGAGAGTACCCAATATTGTTGCTAATTCTTGTTGAAGCCCATGTAAGACGCAGCCTGGGATGCTATCAGGTCCCATAGATGCTGTGTTTTTGGCCATAGAGAGAACATTTATGACCTGCTCTTTAGAGATACAAGTTAGGGGATATGTGACAGGGATGTCATGGGGTACATGTGGCAGGGGCAGGGGAGTGAAGTTTTCACAGAAACTGTCAGCCAACAGGTTAGCTATGTCCACAGGCTCAGTATATGTGGTATCATTAACTACTAGTTCGGCACAAATCTAGGCCTTTCCTTTTAGGTTATGGATGTAACTAAAGAATGCCTTATGGTTGCCTTTAGTTGAGGAAGCTAATTTAGATTCATAGTTTGCTTTGAAGGACTTCACAAGAAGTCTTATTCGCTTGCTTAAGCGGAGGAGGGAGCGTTTCCAGTTTACGGCTTGCTCCCTCTTTCTCTTAGAAAGCAATTTATTCCTCTTATTGTAAAGCCTGCTAATGGTAGTTGCCCACCAGGCAGGTTTGCAATTCCTTTAGGGCTTGTTTTAGTCCTATCAGGTACGGCCAAGTCAATGCAATTATACAGGTCTTTCTATAAAGCATTGGTGTGCCAGTTCCATCTGAGGAGGAATGTGCAGTGAAGCTATGTATACCATCCCATTAGAGGTTATGACCTGCTTTGGAGAAGTTTTTTTAGTTTAGTTGCCGAATGGGGGGGGGGCAGGTGTGACAGTTACTTCAAATGAAACTGATCTGTCGTCTGATCTTACTAGGGAAGACCTCACAGTGGGGGTGCTACAGTGGTCCCCCATATTGGTAAGCACCAGATCCAGGATGTTTGCACCCCTTGTGGGGGTGTCAACTGGCTGGTCCAGAGCACTGAAGTTAAGGAAGTCGAGGAACCTTTGAGCAAGTGAGTTTGAGTGCAAGTAATTTACCCAGTCAATGGATGGGTAGTTAATGTCACCCAAAACCATGGTGTTTGGATGTATCTTGATAGACTCAAGTAGATCCAAATAGGCAGAGTGGGTGTCCTGATTCATGGAGGGGGTCCTGTAGCTGGCAAAGACTTGAACAGGTGTCCTACCAACACTTAACTGCACCTGAAGCATCTCCAGGGCATCATATTGTTTAACCATTCTGAAGGTGTATTTATCTTTAATAAATACTGATAACATCATCTCCTTTAGTTTTCACGCCTTCAGTTTGTGGTCTGAACGTGTGGAAGGAGGTGCAACCCAGTATGGCTGGGGTGCTCTCCGCAGCCCTGAATCAAGTCTCCGTGACTGCACAAATTTCTGCGTCTTCCAAGGTGAGGACTGCTTCCAGTGAGTGCAGTTTCATGTTAAGACTCCTAGCATTTAGCACCATAACCTTAAGGTTGTCTTTAGATGGAGCTTTTACGTTGGAAATTTTGTCCTTGAGACACTGCTATAATTTATAACTATGTGTAAACCACAATGCTCATGTAAATATCTTATGTATAGCATGTTAGCAATTGTTCTGGAATTTTTCTCCCTGGGCCTCCGCTGAAAACGGACAGCTCTGTCCAGTTGAACCTCCCTGGTAAACAAATGTAAAATAAATAAAATAAAAATAAACAAATACATTAAAAAAACCTTCTTAAAATTAATTTTAAAACCACAAAAGACTGAAGGCCCTATACAATAACACCCAGTGTTCTGAAGAAGTCCTGTTTGCTATTAGGGATGAAAGCACTCAATGTACTGTGCTTTATATATTAAATTAACTTTGCATTTTCAGCAGTGTTCATCCTGCCTTATTTGCTGGGTGTTATTGGGTGCCATCCTCAGCCTTTTGTGGTTTTGAGTATTTATTGCAGAGGTTATCTCCTGTTCTTGTGGTTTCAGTAAAATTAATTTTACCCCCGCTGATACTAAAGTTTAACAATGATCTTTAACCTCAGTGACATTAACTGAGGGGAAAACATGACAGGCATCCATAGACTTTAATGGATGAAAGCTGTGCATACAAAAACAGGTGTCCGTTAAAGTCTTAGAATAGCCACCTTTCTTGATGTCAGGCAGAGGGAAACTCTAAATGTATTTGGGCCAGGGATTTAATAAAGCATTTACAAAGCTTTTTAATATAAAAAATGGCCCAAATAAATTTGGACACGCTTGTGCAAACTGCATTGTGAGACTCTTAATTCGCCAGATCCTGCAATGCAGACCTATATAGTGACAAAGTACTTAAAAGGAAGGGAGGCAGTGAACTGCTAAAAACAATGAATCCAGCCTAGTTGGAAAGAGAGAGTACAAGTGGAGCTTTTGTGGTATAATAGAAAGGAGAAATAATGGTGGACAAAGTTTTTTTGTTTTGGGCTGCCAAAATGTTTATAAATAATTTACATAAAGATATAGCCCTCAAACAGATGTCCCAATTCAAACATCACTGTTACATAAATTATAGCTCTATTTACTTGCAGGAACACTTCTACAGAAAAATAAAAGCATACATTTGTTTTCATAAAGAGGGAGATGAATGCACAGAGTCAATGGTGACTTCAACACAAACACTGGCTCAGAGCTGGAAGTGGTTTAATAAGTGCCTGGGGCATGCAAAAATAAGCTTAAAGGAGGGAGGGAGGAAAGGAAAAATAAACTTAAGGAAGCGAGCAAAGGGTAACTTCCTTGAAGGCATGCAGCGCCACTGAAGAGAGACAGGAGGACACAAATAATGTGAGTAGCAAGTCTAGAAAAAGTGAAGGAAATACAAGAGGAAGAAACAGTTGAGAAGTAATAACAGTACGAAGTAAATCTCAGTGTCTGTAGGAAGCAGAGAGTAAAAGCTGACCAGAAGGATATCTGTGGAAGAGGGTTTACAGACTGTATGGATATTGATTACAAACTAGGCTATTGGAACACTTGTCTGTAGACTAAAACAGATGCAGAAGGGACTGGCTGCCCAACACTTGCAGCATAACGGCAGAGGTAACAGAAAGTTTCTGTCCACAATAAAAGGTGGGGGGATGTTGCGGACTCAGACTGTCTTTTGAATGAGCCTGCTCTTGAAGCACAAGGGATGAGATGTTAAAAAGTTTCTGTCCAAAATAAATGATGGGTGCATGGATTTGACTCAGACTGTCTTTGGATGAGCCTGCTATGTGTATGCTTTGGGGATGTTTCCAGTGAACCTCCCTGCAACTTCCTTGCACCCTACTGGAGAGAACCAGGGAAGGACCTGACAATTAAAAACTCAATGGACCAGATTGTTACTAACCCAACTAAAGGACAGAATATTCTTGAACTGGTAATTACAAATTTAATGTGCATAACTTCATAGCAACTCCCTCTCTTATTAAATCACATACGTTAACAACAGTTTCCTCTCAGACTATACCCCTGAAAAAAGTATATCAGAATTCAAGACTTCAAGTACACAAATTTCCTCAGATTCTATGATGAAATCTCAAAATTCATCTATAATATCACTTTAGACACTGCCCCAGCAAATAGTCACCCAAGAGTTTTATATCCCCGTAAATAAATATAAAGAATCGGCATTACCGTCCAGATCCAAATATGATGGCAAATTTTAATGCAAACCATCCTGGTAGTCCATAGTCATAAATAAAATCTATAATAAAAGAAAAAAAGCAGTAGAGTATATAGTACATCTAAAGACCCCCAAGTCAAGGAAAGTATTAGGAATTTGACTTAAGAATTTTAAAAAGACTATTAGATTTGGTAAGGCAGCCCATGAACAAGTTGGCCTCTGAAGCCAAGGGTAATTACAAATCCTTCTTTAGTTATGCTAGAAAAACTAAGAAAACAGCATTCAACAATTTACAAAACGAAATGACAAAACCTACTCGGACTCAGCAGACATTGTCAATGTCCCAGCAAATAAATTTAGTGCAAATTTCACTCGAGACAAAGTACAGTTGTGCACTTACCATAAATGTAGATGTTCGAGTGTATTCACTGTTGCAGTCGTCACCTGTGGGTTATCCCTGCTGTGGTAGCCCATGGCCGGCCCGAATACCAGAGTCAATGTTTTCCTGCGTCGGCTGCTGTCCTTGTTGACTGACATCAGGTCGTCAGTGCTATAAAGCAAGGCAGATTACGCCAATACATCAGTTTTTCTTGACCTAACCAGTCAGAAGCCCAAGGAAATATGGTAAAGTGGTCTTGGTGGTTAAAAGCCACCATAACAAGCTTATGTGTCCGTAAGGAAAGAAGATATAAGGGGGAAGGAGGGAGGGAGGTAATCCAGCACTGCAACAGTGAATACACTCGAACATCTACATTTATGGTAAATGCACACAACTGTACTATGTTCTTCATGTTTCACTGTTGCAGTTATCACCTGTGGGAGGATTCCCAAAGCTAAGGAAAGGGGTGGAAGGATTAGTTAGAGACCAAGGCATGGGTAAGCAAGCCCTGCAGAACTGCAGAGGCAAACTCTGCCCTAGCCTTAGAGAAAAGAGGTAGGTGGTAATGCTTTGTAAAGGTATGGACAGAGGTCCAGTTGGGAGCTTTCCAGATGTCCCTGGTGGGAACTCCTCTGAGGAATGCTGTGGAAGTGGAGGCTGCCCCAGTGGAATGTGTACGAATAGACTTAGGGGGTGGTTTCCCATGTAATCTGTAGCAGAAATGGATACAGTGTAATATCCATTTTGAAATGCATACAGTGTGACATCCATTTGGAAATGGTTTGTTTGGAAATGGGCTTCCCCTCTGCCCCTGGGGCAAAGCTGACAAGAAGTTGGTCTGTTTTCCTGAAGGGTTTAGTATGGTCCAGGTAGTATCTGAGCTGTCTGTGCACATCTAGTGAGTGCAGAATTCTTTCCCCCTTGTTCTGAGGGTAGGGAAGAACGTGGGTAGGTGAATGGCCTGGTTGAGAGTCATGTTGGATACCACATTGGGCATAAAAGAGGGGTTAGTCCTCAGGGAGACCCTGTCTGCATGGAAAATGATGAAGGGCTCAATGGCCATCAGTGCCTGAAGTTCTGAAACCCTTCTGGCTGAGGTGATAGCTAGTAGGAAAGCAGTCTTCCAGGACAGGTATTTCATTTCTGCTGAAGCAGCAGGTTCGAAGGGTGGTAAGGTTAGTTTTTCCAAAACATAATTCAGCTCCCAGGCTGGAGTGGGTGGCCTTTTGGGGGGCTCTGATATTAGAAGCTCCTCTGAGGAACTGTTTAATAAAAGGATGTGAGAACAGGGGGCTGGTCTGTATCGAAAGGAGCTGAAATGGCTGAAGCGTGGATTTTAATAGAAGAGAAGGAGAGGCCAAGTAAGTAACTCTGCAGATAGTCCAGGATAAGAGGTACAGAAGGTTTTGAGGAACTGCCCCCTCTGGAATGGCTCCAACAGCAGAATCTTTTCCATTTCCCTGCAAAGATTTCCTGGTGCTGGGCCTTCTGGCCTCTGTGATAATGTCTAGGACCTGTTTGCTTAACAGCGGTCCCTTGTTTGCCTTTAGAGTATTAGCCATGCTGACAGTTTGAGAGTCTGCAAGTCTGGGTGCAGCATCCCCCCCTCACACCTGAGTCAAGAGGTCTGGGATCAGAGGAAGCTGCATGAGAGGCTGTGATGTCTGGCTGCAGAGTAATGGGTACCAATGCTGTCTGGGCCAATCTGGAGCAAGGAGGATGATCTTTGGTCTCTCCTCCCTTATCTTGATCAGTACCTTGGGAATAAGAGGGAATGTGTACACAAACAGGGAGTTCCAGCGGAAGGTCAAGGCATCCACCTTCCACGCTAGGTGGCGATTGTCCCTGGTACAGAATTTTTCTTTTTTAAGCTGGTGGTTGAGGTGCAAAGCAAAGAGATCCACCTCTGGTGTTCCCCACTCCTGAGTGACTTGCAAAAATATTTTTCTGTGGAGCTGCCATTTGTGGGGGTCCAGTAAGTTTCTGCTTAAGTGGTCTGCCAGGGTGTTGTTGATCCCTGGTGGGTATTGGGTTATTAGGTGTAATCCCATGGAGGAGGCTGTCACCCAGAGGTTCATGGCTAACCTGCACAGATGGTAAGACTGGGTCCCTCCCTGTTTGTTGATGTACAACATTACTGTGGTGTCTGTTTTGATAAGGAGAACCCCTGGCCTGAGATGGGGTTTGAAGGATGTCAGAGACTTTTGTACTGCCATCATTTCCTTCTGGTTGATGTATAAGGGAAGGTGCTGGGCATCCCAAAGACCTTGGGTGCACCTGCCTGCTAGGTGAGCGCCCCAAGCAATGTCTGAGGCATCGGTGGTGATGGTCTGCCCAGTAGGGCAGAGGATGAAGGGAAGACCCTTGTTCTTGGCACAGACCCTTATACAGGAGATCAGAGGGAGAAAGATCTCTAGAGGCTGAGAGTGCTGACACCAAAGGTTCTTTAGATACCACTGAAATTTTGTCATGTGGAGCCTGGCCAGAGGAATTAGAATGATGTAAGATGCCATGTACCCCAAGGCTTGCAGGAAAGTACAGCTGTGTACACTTACCATAAATGTAGATGTTAGAGTGTATTCACTGTTGCAGCCATCACACTTTGGTTATCCGCCTGCAGGTAGCCCTCAGTCACCCTGAATACCAGAGACTTAGTATTTCTGTGTCAGTTGCTGTCGCTCCAGGTCTGATGTCAGGTCGTCAGGGGTATAAAAACAGGCAGCCAACACCATTACATCAGTTTTTCTTGCCCCATATGTCAGGAGCCCCCCAACAGGGAGCTAAACTATGGTGGAAAAATCTCCACCAGTAAAAAGTAAATACCAATACCCCTGCAAGGGGCGAGTAGTACACACAAAGCGGAGAGAGAGAGAGAGAGAGAGAGAGTGAAGGGGGCTGGAGGGAGGGAAACCAGGACTGCAACAGTGAATACACTCGAACATCTACATTTATGGTAAGTGTCCACAACTGTACTATGTTTATTGTGTTTCACTGTTGTGGTCATCACACTTGGGTTGATTCCCAAAGCTGTAGAAAGGGTGGAGGCAGGTCAAGAAGTGTTTGGGCTGGCTAGTATGCCCTGCAGGACTGCAGTTGCAAAACCCGCCCTGGATTTGGAAAATATAGGCAGGTGGTAATGCTTGGTGAATGTATGTACAGAACTCCAGGTAGCAGCCTCCAGAATGTCCCTGGTAGGGACTCCCCTGAGGAATGCTGTAGAGGTAGAAGTTGCCCTAGTGGAATGCGTTCTGACCCCCTGAGGGGTTGGTTTTCCCATGGTGTTTGTAGCAGAAATGGATACTGTCTGTTTTGAAATGGCCTTGCCCTCTGCCACTGGTAGTAACTGGTTAGATTTCCTGAAGGGCTTAGTCCTATCCAGGTAGAATCTGAGCTGTGCACTTCCAAAGAGTGCAGGATCCTTTCCCCTTTATTTTGAGGATTAGGAAAGAAGGTTGTCAAATGGATAGATTAGTTGAGAGCCACACTGGACAGCACTTTGGGCATAAAGGAAGGATTAGTCCTGAGGGAAATCCTGTCAACATGGAAAATAATGAAGGGTTCCACAGCCATAAATGCTTGTAGCTCAGACACTCTTCTTGGTGACGTGATGGCCAGGAGCAATGCTGTTTTCCAAGAGAGGAATTTTAGGTCTGCTGACGCTGTAGGCTCAAAAGGGGGCAGTGTGAGCTTTTTCAGTACAAAGTTAAGGTCCCAAGCAGGGGTGGGTGTTCTCCTTGGTGGCCTTAAGTTATTTGCCCCTCTCAGGAACTGTTTGATGAGAGAGTGAAAGAATAGGGGTGGCTCAGAGTTATCAGCCGAGATGGCAGAGGCATGGATCTTAATGGAGGAAAGGATAGGTGTCTGTGAAGTAGATATCCTAAGTAATCCAGGATTAGAGGTAGGGAGGGAAGAGTTGTGTCCTCTCCTTTAGACTGAATCCATGAGCAATACCTTTTCCACTTATCAGCATAGGATTTCCTTGTACTGGGTCATCTGGCTTCAAGAATGACGTCCAGTACCTGCTTACTTAGGCTGGTCACTGGGGTTAAATTCAAGGAATAAGCCAGGCTGCAAGATTTAGGGTTTGCAGTTGTGGATGCAAGATCTGTCCCCACTGCTGAGTGAGCAGGGTGGGAATCTGGGGTAGGTGCCAGAGTGGCACCAGTGACAGGCTGCACAGGAGTGGGTACCAGTGTTGGCATGGCCAGTCCGGGGCAATCAGACTTGTCCTTGGACTGTCCTGTCTTATCTTGAGCAATATTCTTGAGAGAAGGGGCAGAGGGGGAAATGAATAGATTGAGAGGTTTACCCACTGGAAGGATAGGGAATCTATGTTCCAGGCCCTGTTGTGAGGTGTCCTGGTGCAGAATTTGCTGAGCTGATGACTACAGGGGGAGGCAAAGAGATCCACCTCTGGGGTCCCCCATTTCTGAATCAGAAGGCTGAAGGCTCTGGGCTCCAGTTGCCACTCGTGTTGGTCTACGGGATTTCTGCTTAAGTCGTCTGCCAGTGTGTTTTGTTTGCCTGGCAGGAGTTGAGCTTGCAGATGGACCTGCATGTCCAAGGCCTTGTTCCACAGGGCCATGGCTAGCCTGCAGAGTGGGTAAGAGTGGGTTCCCCCTGCTTGTTGATGTACCACATAACTGTTGTGTTGTCTGTTTTTATTAGCAGGGGTCCTGGTGAGAGTCAATTCTATTTTCAAGAAACAAGTCATTAAGAAATACTGCAATCTTCTTATATGTTACATTAAGTGCATTTCTGCTAACTTCTTCATATGTGGCTGTGTTAAGTGTCTGCGTTATTTTATCATTATAATCAAAAACATCCTTTACCACCAGTCCACCTCCCCCCCTCTTATCCAGCTTCATGATTCTAATATTCTGTTACATTAAAAATGCAAGTAATTCCCTTTCATTAGAACTCAAATTGCCCTTCAAAGGGACATGCTTATTGCTTAGCAGATATCTACTATCAATTTCACAACCCTTCTCATACACAGTTCTAAATAGAATCGACATTGACACCTACAATTATTTACACATTATTGGCTCACCTAATATACATAAAGATATAAACAATCCACCACTAAGACCAACAGTGGACGGGCGCAACTCCATAACTTAAGCATGTGCTAAATTTTTAGATTGTAAATTGAAAGGTTACTTGGATGGTTAAAAGCAAACCTGTAGAGATTCTTGGCATTTTCTCAGCCTTACTAATGCAGTTGAATATGCAGAGGATGTTCTAATTTTAACAATAGATGTAAAAGATCTTTTCTCTGTGATTTCCCAGCAGGAAGGCATAAATATGATAGAAGAGTTTCTGCTTGAACAAGGAGTACCAAAAATTGACATTAACTTATAAGATGATTTATTTGAAGTGGTTTTGACAAACAATTATATTATTTTCAACAATCATTTTTATTTGCAAAAGGTAGGAGATGCTATGGGTTCAGCCTGTGGGACCATTTTTTCCAACTTGGTAATGGCCCAATGGGAACAGAAGCACATATTTAATAGTGCAAATGAAAAGTATATTGTCCTATATTTGCAATATTTGGATGATAGTTTTATTTTATGGAGGGGTGAGCAGCGGTAGGTGGATGATTTTATGGAATATATCAATAATACAACTCAATTTTTGAGGTTTACCTACACTGTTGATGGACAGGAGAGTAATTACTTGGATGTGAATCTGAGAAAGGACAAGGTCAACAAGAGGTCTGTAGCAAAAATTCAAAAAAACCCACCTATTCAAACAGCTTTCTTCATTATACAAGCTTCCATCCTGTTATTAACAAAAGAGCGGTTATAGGGCCGATAGCCTAGTACCTACCCATGAACCAAAAAGGCCAACTGGTACGTGCCACAAGGATGGTTAGTTTACATAATGAATTTCTTGATGAGTGTAAGCATCTTATAAACATATTTTTGAGTAGGGGCTACCCATATGACTTGCTGAATGAATTGTTTCTCGAGGTAAAACAAAAAAGAGAAAATGGTTATTTTGTACCTATTCTCAATAGAGATGGATTATTGGTGGAAATGCACAGGGCTAATCAAAACATGAGAATTGATTATGTTAATGCTTTTATAACCACATTTAATGTGCAATTTTTTTTAATTAAATCAATAATTTTTAAAAATTGGAGACTTCTGGATGAGGAATCAATTATTACCAATAAATTTCAGAATGGTATTAAAATGATTGCAAGGAAGGGTAGGAATATCAAAAATCTCATTGAACAATGCTACAGGAAAGAAAAAGGTGGGGGTATGAAAAAATGTACCATGTGCACTTTTTGTAAGTATATGTATCAAGGTGAACAGGTAGAAATTAATGGTAAAAGTATTATATTCATCAAAAATTGAATTGCAAATCAAAAAGGGTGGTATACGTAGCTAACTGCAAAAAAATGTTCTGCGTATTATATAGGAAAAACCACAAGAATGCTAAAAGAAAGGGTTTATGAACATTTGTATGCCACAAGGAGGGGGAATTTAGCTAATGCTTTAGCAAAACATACACAGGCATGTGTTGATCATAACTTTGAATTTTGTACCATTCAGCAGATTTATGAGCAACCAAGGGGTGGACCCTGGAGTTTAATTTTAGAAAAAGCTAAATTAAGATGGCAATTGTTATTACAATCATACTATAAACCAGGTCTTAATGAACAATGTGCCATTAACACTCTTTTAAGGTTAAAAGCTTTGAGTAGATGAACTAATAATTAACTTCACTTTTTAATAAACATAAGATTTATGTTCATTCATTTTTATATGTATATGTCAAAAATTATATATTTTTAGCATAATGTATGTTTAAGAATTTTTTGTACTAACAGTATGCTTACATCATTTCCTTTTGAAGTTGTGACTGGGGGCAGTAACTGTTGGTGTACACTAGTATTTAAAGGATTCTCTGTATTAAATGGTGGTCTGATGAAGTCTGCTATTGAGTAGATGAAAAGCACTTTACCATTTTTAATGTTTAATAAATTTCTGTTTTAGGAAGTATCTGCTATCTTTTCGCTGATTTGTTTTTTAGAGTATGTTCGTTTTTGCAAAGTTTCTAGAGATTTTTTACAAATGTCAGGTACTGCAACAGCATTTCCTGACTGTCTGCCTGAATCAGGCAGTCATCCAAGTACGGGTAAATTTGAATTTTTCTCTGTCTGCAATAGGCAATGGCTGGAGACAGGCATTTTGTGAATACTCTGGGAGTAGTGGATAAGCCAAAGGGAAGTGCAGAGAACTGATAATGCATGGATCCTGCCCTGAAGCGTAGATATTTCCTGCACGAATCCCTTTAGGGATGTGCAGATAGGTTTCTTTTAAGTCTAGGGTAGCTAACCAGGCATCTTCGGCAAGCATAGGAAGAAGCTGCTGCAGGGTGAGCATTTTGAATTTTGGTACCACCAGGAAGGTGTTTAGGATGGAAAGATCTAGGATTGGGCACCAAGTGCCCTCTTTTCTGGGTACCAGGAAAGGTCTGGAATAGAATCCTTGACCTATCTGTTCTGCAGGAACAGGTTGAATTGCCCTTATAGAGAGCAGGGACTGAACTTAGTTTTGTGCCTCTGCCCACTGGTTTGGAGAAAGGTCTGGGAACCCTTTTGGGGTTGGCAGTGAGTGGAAGTAAAATTTGTACCCCTGGGATATAATGTTGAGGACCCATCGATCTTTGGTGATGGAAATCCAGTTTTTTGCATGATGGGCAAGTTTTCCTCCTAGGGGCACAAGCAGTTGGGCAGAGGTGGGGAGTGGAGTTGAGAAGTCATTGGGAATTCTTTCTGTAAGGGTGTGGCTTAGCACTACCTGTTTTTGAAGTGGAGATACTCCATTGCTTAGATCTCTGCATACCCTGAGATTGTAGTCTGGGGGGGTCTGTTTCCCCTGGGTCTAGTTTGAGATGGCCTTAAGGGGGCTGGAAAGGGCCAATGTTTTGAGGGGCAATGCCTACTGAATCTAGGAGGCTGTACTTGCAAGAAATCTTTGACTGTCTGCATAGATTTAGCTTTTTCTTCCATCTTTTTAATTTAAGAACCTCTTCTGCTTTGGTGCCAAAAAGATTGTCCTTATTCACAGGAGCGTCTAGTAATTTTGATTTGACATGGACTGACAAGGTTTGCTCCTTAAGCCAAGCATGCCTTTTCAGTACAGAACCAGTGACTGCTGCCCTGCAGGATGCTTCTAGAGCGTCAAAGCCACACTGCAACGTATGCTTGCAGAATGCATAAGCTCTTGTAATTCTTTATTTTCTGCACAGTCCATAAAGGTAGCTATGTTAAGTTCCATAATATGTTGTTGGTACTTCAGCATGTAAAACTGGCAATTTAAAGCCCTAATGGCGAGAGTTGCAGAGGTGTATACTTTCTTACCATCTGTCTAAAGCTCTGGAGTCCCTGTCCGAAGGGGTGGGATTCTTAGCTGTAGTTGCTTTGATACTTTTAGGCCCCTGGGAGATGACCTCTGGGTCAGCAGTAAGATTGTTAAAAAGGAATTTGTGAGTCAGGTACTCTGTACTACCTGTCTGGTTTCCTAGGAGCAGGGGGTAAAGTATCAAGAGTTAAACTGGATTCCATAAAAATATCATCCACAACATCCAGGACTGGGGGTATTGCTAAAGGCCTACTTTATGGCAAGTCTAGAAATTCTCCGAGTCTCTTATTGGACTGAGGATAGTCTTGACATTCCCAGTGGAAATGCTCTCTTAAAGTAAGTAAGGTTTTCCCAAAAGAAAAATCCTCTGGAGGAGAAGCAGAGGTAATAGATTTCTCTTCATCTGAATTCTCTCCTTATAAGCAGATAAAGGCATGTCTTCATAATCAGATACCTCAGAGTCGTCGGACTCTTGGTCTGTCAAAGCTGCTGGGGACAGGTCTCTTTCTCTTAGCAGGGGAAGGCTGACTTCCCTTAATCAACGTAATAAGGTCTTCTGCCATTTTAAGCATTTGATGTTGTGGCAAGGAAGCAGGTGCATGAGTTTGCGTCTTCAGTTTTTTAGGCATAGCACATACTCTTGGCCTTAGAAACTCGGTAGTTTTAGACAGAACTGAAGGAAGTTGTCGGTTTGTATCGAATATCGGTAGTGCGAAGAACTTCCTCAGAAAATGGTGCCTGCTCAGCGGCTCCAGACCCATCCAAGGTACAGACATCTGCAGGTTCCGAAGAAGAGTCTCGCGGCATACCGGACTCAGAACGGGTCTTGGTAGAGACCTATGAATCCACTGAAGCGGGCATCAGGGGCTGTGAAAGTGCCTCACTGAGTACCAGTGAACTGGCAACTAGCTTAACAGAAGCTTCGTTAGCAGTTTTGCACCTGTGTGGTCTGTCTCTGTCTTTATCCTTATGTTTTTTCGATAGATTGGTAGTCAGATGGCTTACCGAAGCCATCTCGGAGTACGGAGAATGAGAAAGTACAGTTTTGTACCTACCATAAATGTAGATGTTCGAGTGTAAACACTGCTGCAGTCATTACACTTGGGTTATCCTGCCGTCAGGCGGTTCCCCAGTCGGCCTGAGTTCCAAAGTCTTGGTCCGGCGTCAGTTGCTGTCGCCTCTTCCCTGACGTCAGTGCGACAGGGGTATATAAAATGCAGCCGACGCCATTTTCTTCAGTTTTTCTTGCCCCAGATGTCAGGTGTCCCCAAATAGGTAGGCAATTCAAATTGCTAGTAAAATATACAAAAGAAAAGCAAACAACCATTTTTAATTACCAACAAATACTCCCCATAGGTAATAAAGGGTAGATGACCTACGTACGTATCAGAAAGTAAGAGGGGAAGGACGGAGGGTAACCTGGACTGCAGCAGGGTATACACTCGAACATTTACATTTATGGTAGGTACAAAACTGTACTATGTTCATCGTGTTACTCTGCTGCAGTCATCACACTTGGGTTGAATCCCAAAGCTAAGAATGAGAGGTGGAGTCAAACAGGGTTAGAGGGGGCTAGAAGGCCCTGCAAAACTGGAGTGGCGAAGCCAGCTCTAGTCTTAGAGTAAAGTGGTAAGTGATAGTGTTTGGTGAAGGTGTGTACTGAACTCCAAGTTGCAGCTTCCAGAATATCCTTGGTTGGCACCCCCCCTGAGGAAGGCTGTAGATGTAGCTGCTGCCCTGGTGGAGTGGGGCCTAATGCTAGCAGGAACTGGTTTTCCATGACGGGTGTAGCAAAAACATATGCAATGTCCTATCCATTCTGAAATGGTCTGTTTTGAGATAGCCTTTCCTTGTGATGCTGTAGCATAGGATACAAAAAGCTGGTCAGATTTTCTGAAAACCTTAGTCTTATCCAAGTAGTAATGTAGTTGCCTGTGAATGTCCAAGGAATGCAGGAGTCTTTCTCCTTTGTTTTGTGGATTTGGGAAGAAGGTGGGTAAATGGATGGTTTGATTTTGAGCCACACTGGATACCACCTTTGGCATAAAGGAGGGGTTTGTTCGTAGGGAAACTCTGTCTTGATGAAAAATGAGGAAAGGCTCTACTGCCATTAGTGCCTGAAGCTCTGAGACTCTTCTGGCTGAAGTAACTGCTAGCAGCAGGGCAGTCTTCCATGATATAAACTTTAAATCAGCTGAGAAAGCTGGCTCAAAAGGTGGCAGCGTAAGTTTTTCCAGAACAAAGTTGAGGTCCCAAGTTGGTGTTGGTGCTCTCCTGGGAGGCCTAATGTTTTTGGCCCCTCTGAGGTATTGCCTTAGAAGTGGATGTGAAAATAAGGGAGGATCCGTGTTGTAGTGAGCTGAAATAGCTGAGGCATGGATTTTAATAGATGAAAAGGAAAGTCCTTTGTATAATAGCTCAGTTAAATATTGTAGAATCTTAGGCATATCCGGCTCAAGGGTATTTTGGATTTTAGCTTGGTTCCAGGCGCAAAATCTTTTCCATTTATCTGAGTAGGCTTTCCTGGTGCTGGGCCTCCTGGCCTCCAGAATGACATCCATGACAGCTTGTGAAAGAGCTGGCTGGTTGCTTAGAAGATTTGCCATGCAGCCAAATTTAAGGTTTTGAGCTGGCTGTGTAGAATCTATCTTGCTGTGTGAGCAGATGAGGAATTTGTAGTAAAATCCATGGTGGGCCATGGGCCATGGTCCTTAGCAGTGGGTATCAGTGCTGGCGTGGCCAGTCCGGGGCAATGAGTATCATTCGTGGTCTCTCCATCCTCACTTTCAGCAGCACCTTTGTGAGAAGGGGCAATGGAGAAAAGGCATATACTGTCAGCTTTTTCCAACTGAATGAGAGTGCATCCACTTTCCAAGCTTGTTGGTGAAAAGTCCTTGTGCAGAATTTTGATAGCTGATAGTTTTGGAGGTTGGCAAACAGGTCTATGTCTCAGCGCCCCCATTTTTGAGTTATCACTGCAAATACTTGTGGATCCAGTACCCACTTGTGGGGATCCATGATGTTCCTGCTTAGGTCGTCTGCCAATGTGTTCTTTTTTCCTGGCAGGAATTGAGCTTGTAATTGAACTTGGTAAGTCAGTGCTGTGCTCCAGAAGGTCATTGCTTGCCTGCATAGAGGGTAGGAGTGTGTACCCCCTTGCTTGTTTATGTACCACATTACTGTCGTGTTATCTGTCCTTATTATCAGCTATCCTGGGTGTAAGAGGTCCTTGAAGGCTGTCAGAGCATTCTGTACAGCTAGCATTTCTTTTTGATTGATGTGCAGATTTCTTTGATCTGCAGTCCATATGCCTTGAGCGCACTGTCCTGCCATGTGTGCCCCCCAGGCATAATCCGATGCATCTGTTGTCATAGTTTGCCTGGCTGGGGGTAAGGTGAAAGGCTGACCCTTGTTGAGGTGACATGCCTGTGACCACCATATAAACTCCTGTTGAAGGCAGGGAATGAGAAGTATCATTGTTTCTAAGCTGTGGCTGTGCTGAGTCCATACGCTTTTCAGGTACCATTGTAATTTCCTCATATGCATTTTTGCAAATGGTATAAGTAATATGCAAGATGCCATGAAGCCCAAGGCCTGCAGAATTTTTCTTGCAGGGAGTTTGGTCTTTGTTGCCATTATTTTGAAGTATTGAGTTAGATGTAGTTGTTTGTCTGGCATCAGATAAGCCATCTGGGCCATTGTATTCAAGTTGGCACCCAGGAATGTCATATTTTGTGAGGGTACTAGTTTTGATTTCTTTTCGTTTACTGTGTACCCTAGGCAACTTAGAAGGTGTTTTACAAAAGCCAGATGTTGTAAGAGAATGTCCTTGCTTTTTGCTTGGATGAGGCAGTCGTCCAGATATGGGTATATTTGAATTCCTCTTTGTCTGCAGTATGCAATTACTGGTGCCAGGCATTTTGTGAAGACCCTGGGCACAGTAGATAAGCCAAAGGGCAGTGCAGAGAATTGGTAATGGGTTGAGCCTGCAATGAAACGGAGGTATCTTCTGCAATTTTGTCTGATAGGGACATGCAGGTATGCCTCCTTGAGGTCCAACGTTACTAGCCAAGCTTTCTTGCCCAACATGGGAAGAAGCTACTGTGTAGTGTTAGCATCTTGAATCTGGGTACTTGCAAAAAGGTGTTTAGAACTGAAAGGTCCAAAATGGGTCTCCAAGCATTGTCCTTTCTGGGGACTAGAAAGAGCCTTGAGTAAAATCCTTGGCCTTGCTCCTGTGTAGGTACCAGTTGAATGGCTCTCATGTCCATGAGAGTTGTAATTTGTTTTTGTGCCTCTGCCCATTGATTTTGTGGCAGGTTTGGCATTCCTTTTATCCTTGGCATAGCGTGGAAATGGAATCTGTATCCTTGTGAGATAATGTCTAGGACCCATTTGTCCTTTGTGATGATGCGCCAGTTGTCTGCAAAAAGTGCTAATTTTCCTCCCAAAGGAGCTGCCAAGAGAGCTTTGTTTGGCCATTTGAGGTTTAAGTCATTGTGTTTGTCTTCTAGTAGTTTGGGGCCTGTCTTTTCCTCCCTTTTGTGTTTCAGCGCCCTATTGGCGAGGTTTGTAAGGTATTTGTGCTTGCCCTCTGCCCCTTGGGCGTCTGTATTTTCCCATCTGTGGTCTGTCAGAAGCTGGAAAGGACCAATTTTTTGTTGGCCAATTTCTGCTGAAGCGTGGGGGCTGTACCTGTAAGAAATCTTTGACCGTCTGCATAGATTTTGCCTTATCCTCCATTTTCTTTAAAACCTCTTCTGCTTTAACCCCAAATAAGACATCCTGCTGTAATGGTGCATCTAGTAACTAATTGCTTTAACATGATCAGGCAGAGTTTGTTCCTTTAACCAAGCATGCCTATGAATAACAGACCCAGTGACAGCTGCTCTACAGGAAGCTTCCAAGGAGTCAAATCCACATTGTAAAGTATGTGTGCCCACCTGTTCAGCTGCATGCAACAGATCCTGCATTTCCTTGAATTCAGACTGTTGAGGGTGCGTGCTCATCTTTTGTTTTATTTGCGACATTAGGAATTGCTGGTATTTCAGCACGTGAAATTGACAATTTAGTGCTCTCATGGCTAAAGTAGCTTAGGTATAAACCTTTATCCCCCACCTATCTAGTGCTCTGGAGTCCCTTTCAGAGGATACTGGATTTTTAGCCATAGAAGCCTTAGCCCCTTTGGGACCCTGGGAGATTGTCTCTGGGTCAGCAACAGGGCTTTTGTACAGGAATTTGTGAGTCAGGCACTCTATAATATCTGTCTGGTTTGGCTGGAGCAGGAGGAAGAGAATCTGGATTGAGACTAGATTCTAAGTAAACATCATCCACAATGTCTAAAACTGGAGGGATAGCAAGTGGTCTGTGCTGGGGAAGTAAAAGAAACTCTTGAAGCCTTTTCTTTGAGTCGGAGTAGTCCTGACTCTCCCAGTGGAAATGTTCCCTCATGGTATGTAAGGTTTCCCCAAAGGAATAGACTTCATGTGGAGAAGCTGAGGGAATGGAATCTTCAGCATCAGAATCTTCATAAAGGGGAAAAGAGTAATCCTGTTCCTCAGAGGAGTCAGAGGAAATAGAAACTTGGTCAAAGGAGGCATAATCCTCCTCTTGTCTAGGCCTTTTGTCTGGGGGGGGGGGGGGTTGGAAACCCCTGATCAGAGTAATCAAATCTTCAGCCATCTTAAGCATCTGTTTCTTAGGCATGGGGCATTGAACTGGAGACTGAAGTACTGTCTTTTTAGGTTTTAGTGGAGTCTTTAGCTTAGCAAAAGATTTAATGGTGAGAGAAGTTGGCCTGAAGACACCTTCTGAAATCGAAGGTGTTTCTACAGCCATCGCTTCTCCTTCTGCAATGTTGTCAGTAGGGCCTGACATGTAGGCCTGCGTCGGCCTAGTACTCTCAGTTTGGGAATCCGAAGCGGTCTGGGGTTCCAATTCTGCGGTCGTCAGGGGCTGCGTAGGCACCTCACTGAAAACCGGAGAACCGGCGACCGACCCAGCCGAGGCCTCGGAGTCTGGCTTGGATCTAGGCTGCCTGTCCTTATCTTTGCGTTTTTTATGCACGCCGGTAGTCGGTTGCATCCGACGGCATAGTGTAATTAAATTTTCTATAGAAGTAGTGCCATGCGAAATCAAAGCGTCGCTTTATAGTTCGCTTATTGAACCTAGCACAAAACAGACAACCGTCTGGGCCTAGACAAGGTATACAATAAGAATGAAAGTCTTTATGAGGTATTTGCTTCCCACAAGAAATACAATTGTTAACTTTTTCTGACATCGGACTGAGGCAAGAAAAGGTTCCCCAACAGGGTACTTAGCTTTGAAGACTTCGGACTGAAATTCGATTAGAAAATCTCAGGTGTCGGCCGACCGGCACTTGCGAACTGCTTCTGCTTCGGGCACCGTGCGGCAAGAAAGACTGAAGAAAATGGCGTCGGATGCCTCTTATATACCCCTGGCACACTGACATCAGGGAAGAAGCAACAGCAACCGACGCTGGACCAAGACTTTGGACTTTGGAATTTGGGCCGACTGTGGGACCGCCTGACGGCAAGATAACCCAAGTGTGATGACTGCAGCAGGGTAACACGATGAACATCTCCATGTTGCTGCTTCCAAAATATCCTTGGTAGGCACTCCTCTGAGGTAGACAGTTGAAGTGGCTGTTGCCCTGGTGGAGTGAGATCTAATGCTGCTAGGTACAGGTTTCCCATGGTGAGTATAGCAAAAACGTATACAGTGTGCTATCCATTTTGAAATATTCTGCTTTGAAATGGATTTTCCCTGTGCTCCTGCAGCTTATGCTAACAATAATTGCTCAGATTTTCTGAAAGCTTTAGTTTTTCCAAGTAGAAGCGTAACTGCCTGTGAATGTTCAAAGAATGTAGTAGTTTCTCCCCTTTGTTCTGTGGCTTTGGATAAAAAGTTGGCATGTGAATAGTTTGGGTTAGAGCCACATTTGATGCCACCTTTGGCATAAACGTAGGGTTAGTTCTTAAGGACATCCTGTGCTGGTGGAAGATGAGGAAAGGTTCCACTGCCATTAGTGCCTGTAATTCTGAAACTCTTCATGCTGATGTTGTTGCCAGTAGCACAGCAGTCTTCCAAGAGATATATTTTAATTCTGCTGTGTTAGCTGGCTCAAAAGGAAGTAAAGTTAATTTTTCCAAAACAAAGTTGAGTTCCCAAGTTGCTCTACGGGGTGGTCTCATGTTTTTAGTCCCTCTGAGGTACTGTTTGAGCAAAGGATTAGAAAAAATTGGTGGATCTGTGTTGTAATGAGCAGAAATGGCGGAGGCGTGGATCTTGATGGATGAGAAGGAGAGGCCCTTGTCCAGCATCTCAGTTAAGTATTGAAGTATCTGAGGAATGTTTGGGACAAGAGGGTCAAGGCTGTGCGCTTGGTTCCAGGCACAGAATCTCTTCCATTTATCCGAGTAGGCTTTCCTGGTGCTAGGCCTTCTGGCCTCCAGAATGACATCCATAACAGCTTTGAAGAGAGGCAATGCTTGCTTGGCTAAGGAATTTTCCATGCAGCTAGATTTAAGGTCTTTAGCTGGCTGTGAAGTATCTGATTGTTGTGGTGTGTCAACAACTGTGGGATTTGAGGCAAAATCCAGGGTGGTTCTTGTATTAAGTTCTTTAAGATTGGGTACCAGTGCTGGCGTGGCCAGTCTAGTACAATCAGGATCATCTTTGGCTCTTCCTGCCTGGCTTTTATGAGTACCTTTGGAAGGAGAGGTAAAGGAGGGAAAGAGTATACTTGCAGTTTTTCCCAGCTCAATGAGAGGGCATCCACTTTCCATGCTTGTGGATGGTAGCTCCTTGTGCAGAATTTCTGTAATTGGCAGTTCATTGGGGATGCAAACAGATCTATGTCCAGTCTCCACCATTTTTGTGTTATCATTCTGAATATCTGTGGGCTCAATTCCCATTCGTTGGGATTCATGATGTTTCTGCTTAGGTCATCTGCCAGTGTGTTTTTCTCTCCTGGCAGGAATTGTGCTTGCAGATGAACTTGGTAGTTTAAAGCTGTATTCCACAAGGTCATGGTTTGTCTGCAGAGGGGGCAGGAGTGTGTGCCCCCTTGCTTGTTTATGTACCACATAACTGTGGTGTTGTCTGTCTTTAGTAGTAAGTGTCCTGGATGCAGCAGGTGCTTGAAAGCTATAATTGCATTTTGTACAGCTAGCATCTCTTTTTGATTGATGTGGAGATGCCTTTGCTCTGTGGGCCACTCACCATGAATACATTTTCCTGCCATGTGTGCTCCCAAGGCATAATCCGATGCATCTGTTATCAGTGTCTGCCTGGCTGTGGGTTGAGTAAAAGGCTGTCCCTTGTTGAGATGACAAGCTTGCGCCCACCATCGAAACTCCTGTTGAAGGCAAGGAATTAGTGGTATAACTGTTTCCAAACTGACAGTGTTGAGACCATACACTCTTTAGGTACCATTGTAGTTTCCTCATATGAAGTCTGGCATATGGAATTAGTAGTATGCAAGATGCCATTTAGCCCAAGGCCTGCAGAATTTTTCTTGCAGGGAGTTGGGTCTTTGTTGCCATTAAATGAAAGTATTGAGTCAGTTGTCCTTGCTTGTCTGGCATGAGATAAGCCATCTGGGCAATTGTGTTCAAGCTGGCACCCAGGAATATTATCTGTTGTGAGGGCACTAGTTTTGATTTCTTTTCATTTACTGTGTACCCCAGGCAACTTAATAACTTTTTTACGTATGCCAAATGCTTTAGAAGAATGTCTTTGCTCTCTGCTTGAATCAGGCAGTCGGGCAGGTATGGATAAATTTGAATTCCTTTTTGCCTGCAAAATGCAATTACTGGTGCCAGGCACTTTGTGAAGACCCTGGGTGCAGCAGATAAGCCAAAGGGCAGTGCAGAGAATTGATAGTGCATTGAACCAGCTAGAAATCTGAGGTATCTTCTGCAGTTTTGTCTGATAGGGACATGCAGGTATGCCTCTTTGAGGTCCAAAGTCACGAGCCAAGCTTTCTTGCCCAGCATGGGAAAAAGCTGCTGTAGTGTCAACATTTTGAATTTCGGAACATCCAGGTAAGTGTTCAGAGAAGAAAGGTCCAGAATGGGTCTCCAGGCTTTGTCCTTTCTGAGAACCAGAAAGAGTCTCGAGTAAAATCCTTGTCCTTGCTCTTGTGGTGGTACCTTTTGAATAGCTCTCATGTCCATGAGTGTTGTAATTTGTTTTTGAGCCTCTGCCCATTGATTTGGTGGCAGATATGGCATTCCTTTTAACCTTGGCAGAGTGTGAAAGTGGAACCTGTAACCTTGAGATATAATGTTGAGAACCCATTTGTCTTTGGTGATGCAATGCCAATTGTGATAGAAAAGTGCCAGTTTTTCTCCTAAGGGGGCTGCCAAGAGAGAGCTGTTTGGCAGCTGTAGTGGAAAGTCATTGAGGCTGCTTTTTATAAGGTTGAGGCCTGTCTTTCCCTTCTTTCTGGCCTGGTGTACCCCATTGTCGAGGTCTGTAAGGGCCTTGTGCCTGACCTCTACCTCTTGGATGTCTATATCTGCCCATTTGAGGTCTGTCTGTGACTGGAAAGGACCAATTATTTGTTGGCCAATTTCTGCTAAAATGAGGAGGCTGAACCTGTAAGAAATCTTTCACCGTTTGCATAGATTTTGCCTTATCCTCCCTCTTTTTTAATACCTCCTCTGCCTTAACTCCAAACAACACATCCCGCTGCAAAGGTGCATTCAATAATTTGGCCTTAACATGATCTGGTAACGTATGTTCTTTTAACCAAGCATGCCTTCTAATGACAGAGCCTGTAACTGCTGCTCTACAGGAGGTCTCTAAGGAATCAAACCCACAATGCAAATAATGTTTTCCCACTTGTTCAGCTGCATGCTTTAAAATTAGGAGGATCTGAATCTGGAAGCATCTTTTGTTTCAACTGAGACATTAAAAATTGCTGATATTTTAGCATGTGAAACTGGCAATTCATGGCTCTCATTGCTAAAGTTGCAGACGTATATACTTTCTTTCCCCATCTGTCTAATGCTCTGGAATCTCTGTCAGAGGGAACTGGGTTTTTAGCTGATGAGGCCTTAATCCCTTTGGGTCCCTAAGAAATAGTTTCAGGGTCAGCAACAGGGCTTTTGTACAGAAATTTGTGAGAGTCAGGGACTCTGTAATATCTATCAGGTTTAAGGTCTCCCCAAATGAGTAGTCCTCAGGCGGAGAGGCTGATGGAATTAATTCCTCAGCATCAGAAGGGGGTAAGGAATATCCTAGGTCTGAGGATGAGTTTGAGGAAATGGACATCTGGTCGGAAGATTCATAGTCTGCATCTTGTCTGGGCCTTTTATCAGGAGGGGGATGGGACCCCCTGATCAGGGTGATTAGGTGTTCGGCCATTTTTAGCATTTGTTTCTTAGGCATGGAAGCCTGTCCTGGAGAGTGCTGTGTCTGTTTCTTTGCTTTTAAGGGGGGGCTTAGACTTAACAGAGGGTTTAATGGTTAACTGGGTAGGTCTGAAAACACCCTCTGTAGCTGTGGATTGCTCAGCTACTTTGGTTCCCTCTGTAGGGTTAGGTTCGGTAATCTGAATACCTAGTGCGTCCGAAGGCCCAGCCAGCTCCACGTGGGAGTCGAGGCGGTCTGTGGTTCTGTGGAAGCGGTTGTCAGGGGCTGCGTAGGTGCCTCGCTGAAAACTGGAGAAACAGCGACCGGCCTAGAAGAGGCCTCGTCATCAGTTTTGGGCCTCGGATGCCTGTCCTTGCGCTTTTTATGTATTCCGGTCGTTGGAAGTTCCGATGGCATGGTGTAATTGAATTTTCTGCCAAAATAATGTCGGGCAAAATCAAACCGACATTTAACAGTGCGCTTGTTAAACCTAGCACAAAACAGACAACCAGTGACGTTGTGGTCTGGGCCTAGGCATGGAATACAATAGGAGTGGAAATCCTTATGAGGTATTTGCTTCCCGCAAGAAATACAGTTATTAACTTTTACTGACATCAGTCTGAGGCAAGAAAAAGTTTCCCCAACAGGGTACTTAGTTTTTTTTAGAAGACCTCAGTTCTGGATTCAGAATGAAAATCTCAGGAGTCGGCAGACCGGCACTTGCGAACTGCTTCTGCTTCGAGCACCGCACAGCAAGAAAGACTGAAGAAAATGGCGTCAGCTGCATCTTATATACTCCTGTCGCACTGACGTCAGGGAAGATGCCACAGCAGCCGACACCGGACCAAGACTTTGGAACTCAGGCCGACTGGGGAACCGCCTGATGGCAGGATAACCCAAGTGTAATGACTGCAGCAGTGTAACACGATGAACATCGAAAGTATTTAGCAACAATAAGGGCCCGACGATGAATAGTTTGGGCATTGAACAAGGCACAAAACCGACAGCGAGGGACGTTGTGGTCAGGGCCTAAACAGGTGACGCAGTAAGAATGAAAATCCTCAGTGTGGTATTTGCTTTCCACAGGCAAGACAATTATTAACTTTTTCTGACATCGGTTAGAGCAAGATAAAAGGATCCCCAATGGGGTACTTAGCTATAGAAGACTTCAGGATAATTAAATTCGATAACTAAAACTCAGGTAGTGGCCGACCGGCACTCGTGTGAACTGCTTCTGCTTCTGATCTCCTGGATCCTCCTGGAGGGTGTTTGCTTTGATTTCTTCTGGTTGACGGTGAACCCTAAGGAAGTTAGGAGGGTTTTGACAAAGAGGAGGTCCTGGAGCAGCTTTTCTTTGCACTGCCTGAATGAGGCAGTCGTCCAGATAAGGGTAAATCTGTATATTTCTCTGCCTGCAAAATGCTATGGCTGAGGCTAAGCATTTGGTGAATACCCTGGGAGCAGTAGATAAGCGCAGAAAACTGAAAGTATTGTGAGCCTGCTCTGAAGCGCAGGAATTTCCTGCAGGATTCCCTTATGGGGATGTGGAGGTATGCATCTTTTAGGTCTAGGGTCACTAACCAGGCACTTTTTGTCAGCATAGGCAGCAGCTAGTGCAAAGTTAGCATTTTGAATTTGGAGACCACCAGGGAGGTGTACAGAATGGATAAATCCAAGATGAGGCACCAAGTGCCCTCTTTTCTGAGAACAAGGAATAGTCTGGCATAAAAGCCTTTTCCTGCTTGATCTGCGGGAACAGGTTTTACTGCCCCCTGGGATATGAGAGTTTGGACTTGTTTCAATGCCTCTACCCACTGATTTGGAGGTAGGTCTGTGTACCCTCTTGGAACTGGGAGTTCATTGAAAGAGAATTTGTATCCCTGAAAAATGATCCTGAAGACCCACTGGTCCTCTGTTACACAGAGCCAATTTTCTTTGCAGAGCGAGAGCTTTCCTCCTAGCTTTTGGTGAGTGAAAGAAGGGCAGAGGGGGGAGAGGGAGTTATTGAGAGGTTTTTGCCATAGAAGGATGGCTTAGAACTCCCTGCCTTTGGGGCGGAGGTGGTCCACCGTTTTATGTGGTATCATTTTGGATTCCTGAGTTTGGTTTTCTACTGTACCTGGGATAGGGGCCTGGGTGGTCTGTCCCTGTGGGGCTTACCTTGCCACTGTCTGCTAGGTGCAGGAAAGGACCAGTGCTTAGAGGGAAAATTCCTGCTGAACCTAGGAGGTTGAACCTCAAAGAAATATTTTACTGTTTGCATAGATTTTGCTTTGTCTTCCATCTTTTGAAGCACCTCTTCTGCTTTTACTCCAAATTAGTGGTCCTTATCCAAGGGTGCATCAATTAATTTAGACTTGACATGATCAGGGAGAGGTTGAAGTTCTTTATGTTTCACTGTTGCAATCATCACACACTTGGGTTATCTGCCTGCAGGTAGCCCTTAGTCGGTTCGAATACCAGAGACTTAGTATTTCTGCGTCAGATGCTGTCACTCTAGGACTGACGTCAGGTCGTCAGGGGTATAAAAACAGGGAGCCGACACCATTACCCTAGTCTTTCTTGCCAAGGAGCCTGAAGCAGAAGCAGTTCACAAGTGCCTGTCAGCCGCTACCTGAATTTTCGTTTACGAATTGAATAATCCTGGTCTTCTAATGCTAAGTACCCCATTGGGGATCCTTTTTTCTTGATCTAATCGATGTCAGAAAAAGTTAACAATTGTCTTGTCTGTGGAAAGCAAATACCTCATAGAGATTTTCATTCTTACTGTGTCACCTGTTTAGGCCCAGACCAGGACATACCTCGGTGTCGGTTTTGTGCCTTGTTTAAATGTCTGAACCATTCGTCGGGCTCTCTTTGTCGCTAAATTCTTTCGCTCTCGATCATTGTATTCTGAAATGGCTTCGGTGAGCCATCTGACTACCGATATTCTAAAAAAACTAAGGATAAAGACAGAGACAGACCACAGAGGTCCAAAGCTGCTGACGACGCTTCCATTAAGCTAGTCGCCAGTCCGCTGGTACCCAGTGAGATGCTTTCACAGCCCCTTATGCCCACTTCAATGGATTTGCAGGCCTCTACCAAGACCCATTCAGAGTCCAGTATGCTGCGAGACTCTTCTTCGACTATGGAACCTGCAGATGTCTCTACCTTGGATGGGTCCGGAGCCGCTGTGCAGGCACCGGCTTCTGAGGCAGTTCTTCACTCAACCGACGTTCAACTCAAACCAATGACTTCTTTTTTGTTTTTACCAAAAACAACCGAGTTTCTTAGGCCCAGAGTACGCACTATTCCTAGAAAACAGATGACCAAAGCGCATGCACCTGCTCCCACGCATAGTGGCTGAAGACCTTATTACGCTGATTAGGGGAAGTCAGCCTTCCCCTGCTAAGAGGAAAAGAGACCAGTCCCCTACAGCTTCTACAGACCAGGAGTCCAATGACTCTGAGATTTCTGATTATGAAGACTTGCCCTTAATCTGCTTATGAGGATTCAGATGCAGAGGAATCCATTCCCTCTGCCTCCCCTCCAGAGGATTTTTCTTTTGGTGAAACCTTTGCATACCTTAAGAGAGCATTTCCACTGGGAATGCCAAGACTATCCTCAGTCCAAGAGAGTCCTAGAGTTGCCTCAGCACAGTCCTTTAGCAATACCACCTGTCTTGGATGTGGTTGCTGATGTTTTTATGGAATCCAGTCTTACTCCTAACACATTTACCTCCTGCCCCTAGGTACTACAGAGTACCTGACACTCACAAATTTCTTTTCAAGAATCCTACTGCTGACCAGAGATCATTTTTCAGGTGCCTAAAGGTATTAAGGCAACTACAGCCAAGAATCCCACCCCTTCGGACAGGGATTCCAGAGCTTTGGACAGATGGGGTAAGAAGGTATATACCTCTGCAACTCTTGCTATTAGGGTACTGAATTGTCAGTTTCACATTCTGAAGTACCAGCAACATATTATGGAACTTATTAAACAAAAAGTGGCAACCTTTACAGACTGTGCAGAAAATAAAGAATTGCAGGAGCTTATGCACTCTACAAGCCAAATCAACAAGCATACTTTACAGTGTGGCTTTGATACCCTAGAAGCATCTTGCCGGACAGCAGTCACTGGTTCTGTACTGAGAAGACATGCTTGGCTCAAGGAGCAGACCTTGCCAGACCATGTCAAATCAAAGTTATTAGATGCTCCTTCGAACAAGGACAGTTTGTTTGGCACTAAAGCAGAAGATGTTCTTAAAAAGATGGAAAAAAAGCTAAGTCTATGCAGACTGTTAATGAATTCCTACAAGTACAACCCCCTAGATTCAGTAGGAATTGCCCTTCCAAACACTGGCCTTTTCCAGCCCCCTCCAGGTTTTCTCAAACCAGACCCAGGGGAAACAGACCACCCAGTCTACAGTCTCAGAGTATGCAGAGAGATCTAAGCAATGGAGTGCCCCTACCCCTAAAGCAGGGAGTGGTAAGCCACCTCCTTACGGAAAAAACTCACAATGACTTCCTTACTACACTCCCCAGCCCTGCCCAATTACTTGTGACCCCAGGAGGAAAACCTGTCCTTCATGCGAAAAACTTGATGTCCATCACACAGGACTGGTGGGTCCTAAACATTGTATCCCAGGGGTACAAATTTTATTTCCATTCACTGCCAACCCCAAGCGGGTTTCCAGACCTTCCTCCAAACCAGTGGGCAGAGGTTCAAAGCCAAGTAGATTCCCTGCTCAATATCAGAGCTATTCAGCTGGTTCCAGTAGAACAGATGGGTCAAGGATTCTACTTCAGACTCTTCCTGGTACCCAGGAAAGATGGCTCTTGGCACCTAATCCTGGATCTTTCAATTCTCAACACCTTCCTGGTGGTACCAAAATTCAAAATGCTTACCCTGCAACAGCTTCTTCCTATGCTAGCCAACTATGCCTGGTTAGTCACCCTAGACTTAAAAGAAGCCTATCTGCACATCCCCATAAGGGAGTCATGCAGGAAGTATCTACGTTTCAGGGCAGGATCTATGCATCATCGGTTCTTTGCAATTCCCTTTGGCTTATCTACTGCGCCCAGAGTTTTCACAAAATGCCTGTCTCCAGCCATTGCATACTGCAGGCAGAGAATTATCCAAATTTACCCATACTTGGACGACTGCCTGATTCAGGCGGACAATCAGGAATTGCTGTTGCAGCACCTGACATTTGTGAAACACCTTCTCACTTCCTTGGGGTACACCATCAATGAAAAGAAATCAAAACTGTTTCACTGAGGAAGGCCCAACGGCCGAAACCAGTAGGTTTTTTTCCTTCTTCCTTCAATAAACGGATTTTGGTCCACTGTTTGCTGGCTCTACCATGTTTTTGTATGTCATATCCACAGTGTAAAGAGTGTTTGGCCACTTGACAAGTAGAGTGCAGTAAATCTGTTAACGCTTTTTATTGGCACAGTCAGGAAGGGTAGAAATCTTTTGCTTTAATAGTTCTGAAGTGTGTTGTTGATATTTTAACATATGGAACTGACAGTTGAGTGCTCTGACAGCTAAGGTTGCAGAGGTGTATACTTTTTTTATCCCATCTGTCCAGAGCTCTGGAATCCTTGTCAGAAGCAGTAGGATTCTTTGCAGAACTAGCCTTAGCTCCTTTAGGTCCCTGTGTAATGACCTCCGGGTCTGCAGCAGGATTTCTGTACAGGTATTTGTGAGAATCCGTTACTCTGAAATACCTGACAGGTTTACTGGGAGCAGGTGGGAGGGCATCAGGAGCTAAGCTGGATTCATGGAAAACATCATCCGCCACTTCTAAGATAGGGGGGACGGCCAGAGGTCTGTGCTGGGGCAGGTCTAGAAACTCTTTTAGTCTTTTCTTAGACTGAGGGAAGTCCTGAGATTCCCAATGGAAATGTTCCCTGAGGGTGTGAAGGGTTTCCCAACATTAAGGTCTTCTGGTGGGGAGGCAGAAGGAATGGATTCCTCTGCATCTGAATCCTCGTAAGCAGTCAGAGGTTGTTGTTCCTCTTCAAAATCTGAATAATCAGATTCCTCAGAATCCTGCTCTGTCATAAGTTCAGGAGAAGGGTGTCTTTTCCTTTTAGAAGTTGTGGTCTGACTGCCCCTGATAAAGATAAGATCCTCCGCCATCTTAAGCATTTGGGCTTGGGATGGTGGAGCAGGAGAAAGATGGTGGCTAGAGGTAGATTTTCTAGGAGTGGCCTGGCTTCTAGGCCTAAAAGTATTCATTGGTCTGAGAGAAACGGTAGTCAGATGAAAATATGTTGTTTTTTTGTCTAGAATCGGTAGTGCGAAAGGCCTCCTTGGAAGCAGGTGCCCGCATTGGGGCTCCAGACCTAACCAAGGCAGAGACAACCAAAGGCTCGGAAGGCAAAGAAGATTTCTGCAGCATACCGGACTCCGAAAGGGTCTCAGTAGAGACGTGCGTAGATATCATATCGGGCATCATGGGCTGCAAAAGTGCCTCACTGAATTCCAGAGAACTGACAACCTGCTTAGCTGTAACATCGTCGGAAGGCTTAGCCTTGTGTGGTCTGGCTTTATCTTTATCTTTACATTTTTTTCAGAATGTCTACGGATTGCTAGCTTATGGACGCCATTTCAGAATGCGAAGACGGAAGACGAAAAAACCTGTCTACAATAAGAGCTCTACGACAAATGGTCCTCATGTTAATGATGGCACAGAACCAGCAACGGGGACGTCTTGGTCTGGGCCTAAACAAGTGACACAGTATGAATGGAAGTCTCGGTGTGGGATCTGCTTTCCACAGGCGAGACAATTGTTAACTTTTTCGGACATCGGTTAGTGCAAGAAAAAAAAGGATCCCCTACGGGGTACTTAACTTTAGATGTTTTCAGCTGTAATCTGAGCTCTGGTAGTGACTGACTGGCACACTTGCGAACTGCTTTTGCTATGGGCTCCATGGCAAGAAAGACTGATGTAATGGCGTCGGCTGCCTTGCTTTATAGCACTGACGACCTGACATCAGTCAACAAGCGACAGCAGCCAATGCAGAAATACACTGCCTCTGGTACTTGGGCTGGTCGAGGGCTACCACAGCAGGGATAACCCACAGGTGATGACTGTAACAGTGAAACACGAAGAACATCTATCCAAAGTCCTACAATCCCCATAGATCTCAACACATCATCATCGCTGAAGGACATGTACTGAAAGTGCTGATCAGGAGTAAGAACACTTCCTTCGCAGGACCAGATAACATACCCAACAGTTTGACAAATAGTAACAAACCCTTTCTGGCAGAGCCTCTACACAGGATATTTAATCCAAGCCTGGCTACAGGTTCAGTCGGGGGAGTATAGCGTTCAGCACTGGTGATGTCACTTCATAAAGGTGGCCCTACTACTGACCCTGGAAACTATAGGCCCATCAGCCGGACAAATCTCATTTGTAAGACTGTGGAATACTTTATAAAAGATGATTAAAATCAGCATTAAAAATCTAATCAGGCTAGATCCGCAGCAATTTGGTTTTGTAAAAGGTAGATCTTATCTTTTGAATCTGGTTAACGTCACTGACCAGTTAACACAAACGGCTGACAGCAGTCGCACTGGAGGCAAAGCTTAACTTCATCTGACAAGGCATATAACACCATCCTCAGTGCTAGCATAATTAATAAATTGCATACAATACATTTTTTTTTTATTTATTTAGTTGCATTTGTTTACCAATGAGTTCCAGCTGGTCTACACAAGACCTCTTTTCAGCAGAGGCCTGGGGAAAAAGCTCAAAAAACATATTTAGTAATCTGCATGACAGACAGATAAATAGATAGTAAATAAGCAGACAGAACATGATGGTCACCAGTGATGTCCTGCAGGGCTCAGAGCTGGAACCACTTTTGTTCACTATTTACTTCTCTGGCCTACAGAATAAATGCCAAGACTTATGGCTATCCAAGTCTGCAGATGACTACAAACTGAGTCAATGTCAAACTCCTGAAGCCCTCCAAAAGGAATTTATAAATGCCTGGTATAGTGAGATGGACTTAAATGCTACAAAATGCAATAGTGTCACGTTTATCAGGCAAACCACAGCCCCAGCGCACAAAATTGACAATGCCCCACTTCAAAATGAAAATATAGTAAAGAAATCTGGGAACCTGGATTTGGTTTGATAATTCCCTCTACTATGACCATCATGTAGCAACAGTTGTCAGAAAATCCTTCCACTTGTCAAAGGAAGATCATCCTGATCTAAAGAGCTTCATGTCATTCAGCACTGATCATACCAATTATAGCATACCATGATCATTGTGGGATGCACCTCACAAGACATACCAAAACAGTTGGAGAGATCACAGAGGTTCCTAACAAACAGGATCATAGACTTAAAATTCATAAGTTACCAGAAAAGATAAAAAAAGGACTGACCCTCTTTTCTGTGTCTTATAAGCTCCTCAGATGAGAACTATGCCTTGCCTTTGAGCAGTTAGGGACCAGTAATCCAGAATATCTTGTACCTTCAAAAATCAGTCAGTCCCACAAATACCAAAACAAGATCTAAACCTACTTCAGCAGATCAACAAAACAAGATGGACAGACAGATTCACTACTCAGTGTCTCCCTCAACTCTAGAATAGACTCCTCCTGCAGGCAAAGCAGTTCAGTACACTAGCTTCCTTCAAATGGCACCTGGACAATTGGATTTGTATTCAGAAATTCACCCTGGCCATGACTGGATAGCTCTAAAAAGAGAAGTAAAGTGTAGGGTGAGAACTGTCAAAGTGTAATGACTACAAGACTCAATATCCTTGAATGTACTGATTCCTATGAAACCATACCACAGTATGAGGGAAAAAGTGAGAGAGAAAACATTTGGCAGAATTGGCTCAATTACTTAATATAGTAAGAAGCACATGTATGTTTGAGAAACCATTATCCATTTTGAATTAACATAACCATACACCATTCATGAGTAGAAGCTCAAATTACTAAAAAAAGTATTAAAAGAATCTGTATGTGTGTTGCCAATGCTGATCACAGCTGCTTGTATAAACTGGAAGATTAAGCTAACAAGTCAAATGCGTCTTCCTTATAAGGAAATAGCTGCCTCTGCAAAGTCAGCAACATCAAACGCCAACAGTTAACTGTTTTTTTGCCCCTGTTTTTGGCTCCTGACAACTGACCATAAGCTATTCCCAGTTCCTTTCCTCATCCAAGTCTAGATGATTAGCCTTAGCCTCCACTGGACTATATACAACCTACATCCATGACTACTGTGATCAAGGACTCGGGGGATGTTTCACACTGTGGACAGAAAGTGTTTTTCTGCTATTTTTCTCTGCCCCTATGGGTACCAAAGTACCACCCCAAGGACAGGACATACAATGAGCATCAGAACTGAACTGCCCCTCATTTCAGTAAGGGGTTGATGTCAGCAGAATGCCCCAACCACCATCAGGTAGCACCTTTCAGTTTTTCCCCCCTCTATACCATGGAAACTGAGCCAAACTGGTGTGCACCCATTGTGCTTACTCCCCCCCCCCCAAGGTGGGCATGCTTATCCTCCGCTACCAGCACCTCAGTCATCCGAGCCACTAATCAAACCCAAGTCACTTAGGTCTTAGACAGGGTTTTAATCTCTACACCATGAAATTGGCTGCAATAAAATGCAAGATTAGGGTCAAGTTGTTCTGTTCAGTGCAGGTGGGTTTGGAGAAACAGCCCACACAAGAGACAACACAGCACGACCCTTTAAAAATGAATAATTCTGTAGAAATGATTGATGATATGAAACTGTGAAACTCTACTTTGGAGCAATATAACTATACAGACAATGTCAGGTTGACATCTGCTTTCATTAATAAGCTTTTTAAAGGTGTAATTATGAGAGCACCTGTGCCTTATCTCTCACTCCAAATGAGTTGCACTTTAGTTTTTACTAAAGACTTCATCCTAAGCTTTTTCAGAAAAACAGCTTAATTGCTACTTGTTTAATATTTACTTACAAAGAGCTTATTCGACAAAAATGTCTTTTTCTGCAAATGCTCACCTTACCCAGCCTCCAAAAGTGCTAGTAACCTTCTGTTTAAATGTTAACTCACTAAAAGCTTATTACATAATGTATTGATGTGCAGAGCTGTAGTAACTACAGAGGGATTAAACTGATCAGTCACAGCATGAAGTTATGGGAAAGAGTAGTGGAAGCTAGGTTAATGGGAAAGAGTAGTGGAAGCTAGGTTAAGAAGGGAGGTGATGATTAGTGATCAGCAGTATGGTTTCATGCCAGGAAAGAGCACTAACGATGCAATGTTTCCTTTGAAAGTGTTGATGGAGAAGTACAGAGAATGTCAGAAGGAGTTGCATTGTGTCTTTGTGGATTTAGAGAAAGCATATGACAGGGTGCCTAGAGAGGAGTTGTGGTATTGTATGAGGAAGTCGGGAGTGTCAGAGAAGTATGTAAGAGTGGTACAAGATATGTACGAGGGTAGTGTGACAGCGGTAAGGTCTGCGGTGGGAGTGACGGATGCGTTTAAGATGGAGGTGGGATTACATCAAGATTCAGCTCTGAGCCCTTTCTTATTTGTAATGGTGATGGACAGGTTGACAGACGAGATCAGACAGGAGTCCTCGTGGACTATGATGTTTGCAGATGACATTGTGATCTGTAGTGAGAGTAGGGAACAGGTTTAGGAGACCCTGGAGAGGTGGAGATATGCTCTAGAGAGAAGAGGAATGAAGGTCAGCAGGACTAAGACAGACTAGATGTGTGTGAATGAGAGGGAGGATAGAGGAGTGATGAGGATGCAAGGAGTAGAGGTGGCGAAGGTGGATGAGTTTAAATACTTGGGATCAACAGTTCAGAGTAATGGTGAGTGTGGAAGAGAGGTGAAGAAGAGAGTACAGGCAGGATGGAGTGGGTGGAGAAGAGTGTCAGGAGTGATTTGTGACAGACGAGTACCAGTAAGAGTGAAAGGGAAGGTCTACAAGAGGGTAGTGAGACCAGCTATGTTATATGGGTTGCAGACAGTGGCACTGACAAAAAGGCAGGAGTCAGAGCTTGACGTGGCAGAGTTGAAGAGGTTAAGATTTGCATTGGGTGTGACAAGGATGGACAGGATTAGAAATAAGTATATTAGAGGGTCAGACCAGGTTGGAAGGTTTGGAGACAAAGCCAGAGAGGCAAGATTACGTTGGTTTGGACATGTGCTGAGAAGGGATTCAGAGTATATTGGGAAAAATATGCTAAGGATAAAGCTGCCAGGTAACAGGAAAAGAGGAAGGCCAAAGTTAAGGTTTGTGGATGTGGTGAGAGAGGACATGCAGGTGGTTGGTGTGACAGAGCAAGATGCAGAGGACAGGAAGAAATGGAAACAGTTGATCTGCTGTGGCAACCCCCTGACGGGAGCAGCCGAAAGAAGAAGAAGATGATTATATTTCTGTAAATGTTTTAATTGTTCTGTACAAATCTTTGTTATTCTTTTGTAACATGTAACTTGCAATATTTGGAGCTTTTCTCCTCGGGCCTCCACTGAAAACAGGCTCTTTATGGCCCAGTGGACTTCCCCGGTCATCAAACTTAAATAAATAAACATATGCCCTCATATTTCAAACAAATGTTCATATCTCTGGAAGGGCACATGACAAACTGTTCAGCAGAAACACATTTGAACAGAGGTAGTGCTTATTAGTGTGTCATAAACCGCATTTTATAAGTCATAATAAACACAGTATATGTTTGAAATATTGTGTAAACAATTTGCAATATCTCATTACACCCAACTGACGCCTCCAGGTGCATCTGCAGTTAACTCCTACTGATGCCTCTAGGCACCAAATATTGCTTGCTTATATTTGCGTTAATAATTAATTCCAAACCATGCTATGTACAAGGTTTTAAAATACTTCATTTTCAAGATTACACAACAGTAAACTCAACTGCATTAATATTTGACCTCTGTCTAGTGCAAGTTAACAGATATTAACTGTTTTTTATATGATATTGATTTAAATATATATAATTTTCACATTTTTCTAAATATCTCAACAACCAAGTAACACAGACAGGACTCCTTAGCCTCCTATGAAAGCTCTCAGCTAAATGAATAAAATGCTGCTGACAGTATGTGTATAACTTAAGTGGTTGCTGAGATATTTTAAGTGGTTTACAAAATATTACAGATGTAATACTTACTGTGTTTACTGTGCTTATAACATTTCTTTTAAGACCTAGAACCTAAAGAATACTACCAGTATAAAAATAATTTGTTCTGAAGAGTTTGACATTTATGTGTCTTTCATAATCCCTATGACTCCAGAGATATGAACATTTGTTTGAAATGTGAGGACATAATTTGATTCTGTCAAAAGGCTTAGGCTCCACCCATTGGAAGTTACAGTGCAAACTTTCTGAGCTCTATTGGAGTGAATGAGTTACAGCCTAGATTTGTATTCCCACGGCAGTTTTTAGCTCCTACATTTTCATATGAATAATCCAAAGACAGGCAGAACAAGGATATGTTGGGACATTTATATGTTGCTCCTATCCAAGATGGACAAGGGTCCTAAATAAAATAAATGTCAAATTCACCCCCACTTCATTTGTTTTGCTTTTGTTTATTAGGTTTGTGCAACTTACTAGGTTTGTCCGACTGGGTTGAGTCAAATATCCCTTTTCAGCACAGGCCTGCATAGAAAACCTCCATATGTTACAAACATTTTTAAACAGACATTCAGTAATATACACAAACAGACAATAAGTAACATACATAAAGAAATACACATACATTAGCTAATTAGAATACATTCATATGAAATAAAGACCACTACTGCAAAATCTACATTAGATGTTGAACATTGAGCGTTTGAAGAGGTGTATTAGTGTTTTTTTCAGATAACAGATCATGCGATTAGTGCTTAGAAATTCAAAGAAATAGAAGTGAGGTAAGGAACTAGGTAGGGTACAGAATGTCAATACTGTACGTAAGAGGTGGGTATAAAGCAGATTCAAAGGTAATTAAATATATGGCTATCCTAAGGTTTGTATTAGAATTACAGAGGAGGGGGATTACCAGTGTTACAAAACTATATATATATATATATATATGGCTGGAAAATGCTAGTAAAACTATTCAAGTACTGGTGAAGACTGGTTGTGGGGCACAGGATTCTGAATAAAGAGAAATGGTTTTAATGATATGGCAAGCTGAAGACAACAGTGGCATTTATCATGCAGAAGCAAATCTATTGATTTGATAGGTGAAGTTTTAGTTTGTGTTTTAAATTGGTTTGCATTCTGAATAGATTTCAGTGGCGGTGTTATGTGGTTCTATACTTTAGCTACACTATTTGAATATGGAGAGTTACCTGCAGTCCTAGATGATTCAGTTACAGTGATTAGTGATTTTCTGTAGAATGTAAAATTCTATTGGGGGCGTAGTGCTGAATTAAACTGTTAAGAGCTGGGCAATTTTCTTGCTAATAGAAAATTAGGTTAATTGTAATTAGCTGAGAAAGAGCTGGGTGAGGTGGTAGTTCTAATCAATGAAAATTTCTGAGGGCAAGGCAGTGGTGTATTACCCATCCATTCATCCAAATTACAACTGGATAGAAAAAAAGTACTCTGTTTTATGTGGACTAAAAAATGGTTCCATAGAAGCACAATTCCCTGTGATACATACCCATCCCTCAAACATGTTCTATTTATGTTGCAGAAGAGATTGTAATCCCACAAGTAGGTGTTTATGCTTTCACTGGACTTGTGAATCTGTAATAGGTCTGAAAGAAAAAGGTTCTATTGAAGCTCTATACAAGACGCAGGAGTCACCTCTCAGGAGCTTGCATGATACCGAGAAGATGGACAAGGCTTTGAGACAGTTTGCATAGATTTTATGACTTAAGTCTTTGATTTTAATGGTGAGGAAGCACTGTAGATATTCCATTTATGACATGTTTGGGCAAGTACATTCTAAAAAAGGTAATGTACTCCATGATCAGCTCAAATGTGGAGTCCAGTGGAATGATTCCATCCCTTGTCTTGGACACTATACCTTTAGATATGAGCTGTGTGAAAAAAAGGACTTCCTTACAGCGATGGATATATGGCGGTCAAAGAGCAGTTTGTTGTCTACATAGGTTCTCAGATCCCCGACTACTGGATTCATTTTCAGTGCTGTGTTGTCAGTATGACAGTTACAAGGGGAGTCATGCTTGCCAAAGGATATGATAATACATCTCCTGGCATTTAGTTTTAGTCCATGGTTTTGTTTGAGCCAGGCCCTCTTGGAGGATCATGGTATCCTCTGAAGAGTGTAGGATGGCACCAAGTTTGCAGCTATCTGCAAACCTGGACAGCCACAATACCTTAAAACTAGCTTTGACTTCGAAGTAAATGCCAAAGAGGACTGACCCAAGGACTGAATCCTGGGATACACCACTAGTGACACGTATTTTGGAGGATGTAGAGCTGCACACCCATATTTTCTTGGCTCTATTTGTGGGCTAATTTGCTATCCAATGAGTTACAGAGGGGTTTACATTTAGCTCGAACAGCTTATCTAGAATACCTGCGTGTGGGATGGTGCTGAATGCCTTTGTGAGAACTAGATATGCAGCATGCACTGATTTGTCTTCATCCACTGCTGTAGTAATTTTTTGAAGTCGATTAGGTTAAGCAGGCAGGATCTGCCCTTGACAAATCCAAACTGGCTTAGGTCAAGAGTCTATATATTACCTATATCCCTGTTTTTTTAATTCTATAATGACCCTTTTCATAGCCTTACAGCTGAGGCTGGTCAGGCTTACTGGTTTATAATTACTGGGGTCTAATGAAGCTGAATTTTTTTTTTAATTATTCAGGGCTCTAGCACCCTAAGAACAAGATGAAATATGTGGAGTTGAAGAAGAATGGCAGCGCCTCAAAACAGCATGTGTGAGGACTACAGAACAGATGTGTGGCTGAGCCAGGTATGGAAATAAGGCATATAAGGAAAGCTGGTGGTGGAATGCAGAAGTCCAGGAAGTCATCAAAAGAAAGGAATGCAGAAAAAAGTGGGAGACAGAAAAGACCAATCAGACTAGGAAGGAATACTATTTGGTTAACAAAGAAGCTAAGAAAGAAGTTGCAATAGCAAAGAATAGGGCATCGGAGGCACTCTACCACCTTCTGGAAAATGACTCAGTAGGTGGCACAAATAAACTATATCAGGTTGAAAGGCAAAGACAGAAAGATAAAGAAGATAGTCAGACACCTTTCATAAGGGATGCCAGCAACAACTTGCTCACCAGTCCACAGGACATTAAAGGCAGATGGAAGGAGTATTTCCAGCAGCTTCTAAATGAAGAAAACCCCACAGAAGCTGTACTGCCCCAGAAACAGATTACTATGAGAGAAGAAGAGGTCACCATAGAAGTAAGAACAGCACTAAGGAAAATGAAGTTAGGGAAAGCAGCAGGCTCAGATAAGGTCACAGCAGACATGATAAAAATGCTAGGTGAGAAATGGCTCCTGAGGTACTTACATTAGTGTGGTGAGAAAGGCATATGCCAGATGACTGGAGAATAAGCATACTTGTGCCAGTGTACAAGAACAAAGGAGACATCCACAATTGTGGGCAGTACAGAGGCATCAAACTCCTGTCACATTGCATGAAAGTTCTGAAGAGGGTGACTAATAAATGAATATGCAGAGTAGTAGAATCTAAGATGGGAGATGAGCAGTTCGGATTCAAATCAGAATGCAGCACAACTGATTTGATGTTTGCAATCAGACAGATAGTTGAGAAGCAGCTAGAGATGAGGAAAGAGACAGTCCACCTGGGCATTCTTAGACTTGGAGAAAGTATATGACAAGGTCTCAAAGAAAGCTGATCTGGGCAGGACTGCAGTGGTCTGAAGTCCCAGAAACATTGGTAGAATTAGTGCAAGCTACATACAAGGGCCTAATGACTCAAGTACGAACAGTATTCGGCCTCACAGAGTGGTTGCCAGTGGGAGTGGGTGTACACCAGGGTTCAGCTCTGAGCCCACTGCTGTTCATACTGTTGATGGACTACATTAGGAAGTAGGCTGCAGGAGACAGATCAATAAATTTGTTGTATGCAGACGATGTGGCATTACAGACAGACTCTGAGCAAGAACTTCAAGAAAGGATAGGGGAATGGAATACAAAACTGAAGGCACATGGGATGAAATTAAGCACAAGTAAGACAGTGGTACAGGCAGCTAACTGGGGAAATCAGAAGAAGCTGAGAATTGAGATCAAAGGAAGGATAACGGAACAGTAACTAGCTTCAAGTATCTGGGAGGAGTGGTCGAGGAAAGGGGGAAGCATGAATGACAAGATCAAAGCTAGAATCAGAGGGGCTATAGCCAACTGACAGAGTCTCAGGTGTAGTCTATGATAGAAGAATGCCAAAGAAGCTGAAAAGTAAGGTGTACAAGACAGTGGTGTGACCAGTACTACTGTATGGTACAGCAACCTGGGGAGTAAAGACACAGGAGATGAAGAAGCTAGAGGTGATGGAAATTAAATGCCTGAGAAGGGTGGTAGGATGCACACTGTGGGACAGAAGAAGAAATGAGGACATAACATCAGAAGCCAAAGTAGCTCCAATTACAGAAAAGATCAAAGAGAACAGATTATGGTGGTTTGGACATGTGCAAAAAAAGCAGAAGACAATTTGGTGAGGATGATTTGGGATAGACAAGAAGAAGGTAAGAGGAAACGAGGACATCCATCAAAGAGGTGGATAGAGTATTTGGACATAAGATCTGCGACAGTCAAGCATGAGTGCTGAAAAAGGCAGGAATGTGGCACTGAATCAAGAGAGATGGTGACAGTTAACACACTACCTTGATCCCATGTAGAGAAATGGGGGCTGATGATGATGATGAATGACTGAAACCCCACCTCTGTGCAAGGAAATGACTGCTAATATCCTCCATTCATCCAGCATGAAGCCTGTTTTGTGACCAGTAGGCAGCCTGGTAAGTTGTCTGGCATTAATGTTATTGGCCTTAGACAGCACCTGGAGGATATTTTTTTTCATTTTTGAGGGGGAGTGTGAATGTAGGTATGTGATCGGAGAACACTGGAGGAGCAAAGCTGGGTCCAGCACTAGACAACCTAGGCAGATGCCTAGGGCCCGCGTTGGCTGGGGGGGTCATTTTGGATGGGAGGGGTGGAACTGGCTTCACTAAAAACTCACTTGTAAATAAAAAAAAGTAAACACACAAGTAAAAACAACCAGCAATAGGACCTTGCAGAGACAGTGCATGGTACAGCAAATTGACCAGCATTAGTACCTTACAGAAGACAGCACACAAGCATGCACAGCAAGCCTCAGAAACCTCAGCATTACATTACATCTACACAGTAAGTAAGGAAGAGGAGATCATACATACTGTGGACAGAGAGCTGAGAAGATGGTGTTGTGTACAGCAGTCAAGCTCCTGATCGGAGCTGTTCCAGTGAGTTAAAAAAAAACACAACATTTTTTGAGTAAACAGACCAAAAATATGAGGCAAAAATCTGGAGTTAAGAAGTATGTGTAAAGTTAGGTGCACTGTCCAATTAAGTGATTTTGCTCAGACTCAAACCCTGATTTTAATTATTAGCAAGCAAACCTCCACACCAATTCCCAGGTCTCCTTTAATCTTCCTCTGTTGTTGCTGTAGTATTTGTAAATCACTAAGGATTAAATATCAGTCACAGAATTTCATAGTTGTATAGTTCAGTGTCAGGGTGTAACAGGTAGCATTCCTGTTTTTGGTGCAGAAGGTTGTGGATTCTCTTCTCACACCAGGCAGACTGACTGTTGACGCATACCATTTTTTTTACGTAGCATAGGCAATTTATTGTAAGGGCAGCAGACACTGAATTTTTAGATGAAGCACTGAAATGCAAAATTGTTCATCAGCGGTAATCTCCTCCTTGCTGTTCTCTCTAATGTGGAATTACTCAGATGACTTATTTCTTCAGAGATTGTGCATATTGACTGAGGCAGGCGGATTATAATGACAGCAGTTTAAGTGGCCTTTTATGGTTGAAATGTTATGAAATGGGTAGTTTTGTCATTACTGGTTCACACATTCTGTTTCACTGCTTAGTAGAAAAAAATGTTAAAAACTACAAGTTTAAAATACACACTAACAAGTGGTACTGTATTAAACAAGGAATATATTTTAATACAACCAGAAAGATAAATTAAGGAACACATACATTTAAGGAATATAATTTAATACAACCAGAAAGGTGAATCAAGGAACACATACATTTATGCATGGCCTTAAAAATGTGTGAAGGAGCCCATTTATGCATGGTCTTAAAAATGTGTGAAGGAACCCATGGTTTGAAAACAGCCAAAAGGTACACAATCCACCAATGATCAAATTTATTTTCTATGAATGTGGTATTAAATACAGTTTCAATGAATACGTGTTTCAAGGGCAGAGAAGTTTACTGTTGCTCATGCCAAGTTTGTTTTCATTGTGACACTGTATTTTTTTGTTTTGAGTATGGCCATCTGTGTTTGTGCTATGTTTCCGTAAGTGTGTTGTGGAGGGAGGTTGCTCGTGAGGGGGGGCCTGACCCATTACTCTGCCTAGGGCCCCATTTGTCATGATCTGCCTAAGGCCCCATTTGTCATGATCTGCCTCTGTGGAGAGGAGAGGGTGTGAAACTTGAGCTAAATTTGTCTGCTAGTAGAGTTGCAATGTCGTCTGGGTCCCAGTAAGTGATATCATTTACTATTACCTCTGCATAGTATTAGGAGCCGTTTCTGAGCTTTCTAACAAAGTTAAGAAGGCTTTGTAGTTATTCTTCACCAAGATGGCTATTTTTATCTCATATCTGGCTTTGATTAATTTGATCTGGGTCCAGAGTTCCTTAATCAGGTTAACAGAATTGCTTTTGGCATCGGGATAGTTAAATTTATTTGTGTGTGCAGTGAATGTTTTTTTAATTATAGAGCCTTATTATTTTAGGTTGCACCATAGGTGTCTATTTTTGAGTTTGGCATTTCATTTATTTCTGAGGAGGACTGATCATCTATGAAACTATTTACATGGGCATAACATTTGGCAGTAAAGGATTCCGCATAGCAATGGGGTCACCATAGTGTTAGGGGCTTTTAAATATGTCAGGTCATAATCCACTAATTACTGAGGTATTTGAATTTACTTCAGACTTCAGTCTTATGATGAATGCAACTGATTTATGGTCCAATTTGAACATGGATAAAGTTGCAATTGGTAGGAAGCAAAACTGCCCCATACTGGAAAGGACCAAATCCAGAATTCTGTCATCCTTGGTTGGGATGCAGATTATCAACACAAACTCTCCATGTCAGTTAAAGTCCAAAAATTTCTGGGCATATATATTTGAAGATGCACAAGTCTCCTAGTTTATGGAAGAGAAATTGAAGAGGGACTCTATACTAATTAGGTAAGAGGTGTGGAATTATGGTGACAAAGAGAGCATCCTATAGTTAGCTATCATATGATAAGGGGGTTTGTTAATAGTATGTCAGACATGCAGGAGTTCCAGATTGTTACCTAGTCTAACAAGTCTGGAGGTGATTTTTTTTAAGAAAATGAAATCACTGCTGCCTTTAGTACCTTTTTCTAATGTGGTGGGACTAAATATGTGATAGGCATAAAATTCAGCACTGCTGGAGTGCTTTCTTTGGTCATGAACAACGTCTCTGTACTGATGAATGTATCAATGTTTTCCAGGGTAAGGAGTACCTGCAGGGAGTGGAGTTTTTGGTTAAGGCTCTTAGTGTTGAGCAGCAATACCTATATGTTATTGAGATTCTGTTTTGTTATGTTGGAAGTTTTAGAAGACTGACATTGCCTAAAAAAGGCACTATACAATCTGGGCATATATTTATAGATCACATTTAAACAAATCAAATCATTTCTGCAAATATGAAATAGATGATCTTGGTGTGAAGCTTTATAGAGCAATCCATGCCAGGACAAGGATACAGTCATTGGATAAGTCCTTTAAACCTGAAGACTCACTGTAGAACAAGTTTTATCTTGGGTGTCATGTTAAATATTTTAGTTCTCACTTCTTTTGGTAGGTCTGCAATCCTTTGCATGTTACAGCCTTGCCCCACAACTGTGTTTTGACTTTTAGCAGTCAAACAGACATAAAAAGTAAAACCTGCACTGACAAGTTTTATAAAAAATGGGCTTCAGTGAGTAGCCTTTATGCAGAGGGGGGTGTACTGTATTCAATTACATAGGATGAAAGTGCTTTTGAAGGACTGACCATATCTGGTGATTTTCTGCACTTACACATTAAGTTTGCTAT
>NC_056732.1:1234912186-1235004686 GCF_019279795.1 Protopterus annectens | reverse complement strand
GTCAAAGGCAGATCCTGCTCTAAACTTGGTTGACTTTTTCGAGACAGTCACCAAGGCCATTGATGAGGGAAAGGCAGTCCATACAGCCTACCTCGACCTGGCAAAGGCCTTCACACAATACCCCACTCAGGTATCATCGAAAACTCATCAGCTTGAATGTAAACCCATACATCACAAGATGGGTTGCAAACTGGCTAAGGACAGAACCCACAGGGTCAGAGTTGCTGGAGCCATGTCAGACTCAAAGCCTGTCACAAGTGGTGTCCCACAGGGCTCAGTCCTGGGTCCACTCTTGTTCGGCATCTACTTTTCTGAAGTACAAGCAAACACAGGAGGGTTATGGTTGACAAAGTTTGCAGATGACTGCAAACGGGCGCCTATAGTCGAAAACACATCTGACACAGATATCCTCCAGAAGGGCCTCACAGAAATGGATAACTGGTGCCAGAGCCATGGCCTGAAGTTAAACGCCAAAAATGCATAGTCATACCCTTTGGGAAAACAAGGCTACCCCTAGCTACCATATAGGTGGCAATCCACTGAGCACAGAAAAAGTCATCAGAGATCTGGGGACCCAGGTTGACAGTAGCCTTTCGCTTGACACTATGTTGCTAAAGTAGTTAGAAAACCTTCTATATCACCCACCTGATCATGAAGTGTTTCACAACTAGATCAAGGATGGTCATGGTCCCCCTGAACTCATCACTTATTAGACCTATGATTGAGTACAATGCCCTGCTCGGAATGTATCTGACCAGACACCTGCTGCAGCTTGAAAGGCCCCAAAAGTTCATCACCAAAAGGATAAAGGGTCTCAAAAATATGTCTTATGCTGCCCGACTGAAAGAACTCCAGCTCTATTCAGTCTCATACCGCTTTGCTCAGAGGTGACCTGTGCCTGACATATAAGGCCATGTCAAACCTAGATTTGATGAATATGCTTCACCTCAAAAATCTAGATCCCTCAGAACCACAAGGGCGGAGACTTAAACCTTGACACGGTTATAAATAGAACGTGGCTGGAGGGACAGATTCATCACCCAGAGACTCCCTATGCTGTGGAACAAAATCCCGCACATGTGAGGCAGAGCACCTTCTGGTCTTGTTCAAGAGGAATCTTGACCAATGGATGGGAGATTGCAGATATACCCCAGGGATTACTTCAGCTGCCACTGCTTGACACAGAGGCACAGCAAAATGATAGGCATAGTTTTTATTCAAAACAAACAAACACAAAACCATCAAAATGAGATTAATCCCACCGCAACTGGCAAAGTCGGTAAGAAACATATGATTGTCAGGAATACTTCAATTGAAGATTGAAACCAATTAAAACCGACGAGCAGCACACGCCAACGTAAAAGGACGATTGCGTTACACCGTCAGCAGCCGCCATTCTCCACGTTTTATCAAATACGCTGGCGCATGTCAGCAAAAACATTTAAACACACAAAGATCAAATCTGGCCGTCTGCAACAAAACACCGTAACGACATCATTGGTCGACACCAGTTACCTTGCGTTATATTACGGTTCGAACACCGTTGCCCTCAGAAACACACGCCAGGAGTTTTGCCCGCCCTGAGCCATTATCCATTGGTTCACATTTTGCAGGCAGTACTGTTATCCTCCCCATTGGTCTTACTGCCGCACATCATAAACCGATGCTCAGCCTCATTATCATCGTGTCACCAGCACATCAACAGATCCAGCCCGCTGACTGCACCACGCATATGTTTCGAGTTGCCCATTGGTTCTTCCAACGAACGCCGCAGGAACGCAACAACCACATGGCGCTGGTCGGTTAACCACCAGAACACATCACTTTGTTACCGGCGCGGCCCCGTCATTCATAAACGACCGATTGCCACCGTCGGGCGACCGCAGCGCAGCCTCCCCCACCGTCGCACCCGCCGCGGTTACACAGCTACTGCCCTGTTTGAGGCTGCAACCCGTGATCTTCTCCCACCATCTCAGACCCCTCATCCACCACCTGCCACCATCGCCACCAGACCTGCTTGCATCCCCGGCACCGGAACCCACACCTGCGCCGAGGCACACCATCCCTGCCGAGCAGTCATAACCCTCTTCCACAGGCCCACTCCACCACATGTCCGATCATACCCCTCACAGCCTCTCAGACTTCCACCATACCTCAGTTGGGTTCACCCAGACGCGCCCATATCCTGGTCGAATATAAAACACGGTATTGAACGCCAGCAAGGTTTTAAACAGGATTTCCTATATCGATGCTCAACTACTTGGCCTGGTCATCGCGCCATATCGCATGGTTGTCTTCGATTAACTTCAACAACCACTAACCCTCATTGATCTAAACACAGATGCCTCATCGCTTCCACAGTCAAAGAGACTAAAACTACTTTCTTTCGCTAAACAACCAGCCTGAATGTCACCTTTCTTCCTATTTCGTTACACATGAAGAGCTGGCACATGATGTGCCCATACACGCTTATTTTGCAGACACCGAAAGCGAAAATATTCACACTTCCGGGGCGCCAGTATTTTATATCAAACCGAAATATCTCCCGCCTGACACGTCCCTCATTAGATGGTCTGTGGTGCCACCATCTGTCACAGCCTCACAACATGAGCCTTCCCATATTCACACAGCCCCATCACACTGTTTATCGTCCTTCAAACATACCACCAGCCCTCAGGGCCGGCCCACTGTTCCGAAATATCCGTCCTGCCACATGGGCGGATGAACGCCTTATGGGTATTTAGAGGCCTGTTTCAGAGTCTAGTTCCTAACCTTCAGATAGTTAAACAACGGTCAGATCATTTTACTGACAGTAAACACATCAACATTAAATAATTGTCAACTACTTCCGGGGTCTGCCCCAGAACCATTCAACAACCATGCCGCGCTCCCTCATTCAGATCATCGCCTGCCCACGACACAAACCACCAGAGCTCTTCCTCAGAGCACAGATTTCAACATTTTGTTCATTCCCTCATATCATTAACAATCACGCCCATCAATCCAGGTAAAGCCTTTAATAACGACGCAGTTGCCGGGACGGTCTGCCTGTCCTTCAACCCATAGTCCATTAATCGTATTTCTTTAGAAATATTTGTTGTTCATTATCGAACGAGCAACACCGTCTCTGCCGGTACGAACTCAGGCCTTCATTCACCTCACGCTGAGAGGCACCGACCCCATCTTTCTCATCCTTCCGGAACTTCTCTCGAACCTTTCCTTCATCTTCAGCCGCGACCGCCCCCACCGTCCATTGCCGGCTGAAACGCAACATTGCCCAGCCGGAAATACCCGTGAAGCGACCCACTGCTCATCACCTTCCCACCGTCCGGCACATCGTTTTCACTTGCTCACTTTCACGACCGTCACGCTGATCTGCGGCTCGCCGATCAGACACACTGTCCCACATCCGCACACAGACCACATCAACCTCAGCTGCTCAGGCAGCCCCATTAGTTCACCGTCAACCATCCGCGTGCAGCTGGGCCGGTGACCACGATGCCCTCATTATTTCATTTAAACACATTATCCCCACACAGATTGTCTCACCCCATAATATTGTGCAGTTCGTCATCAGCCCGCGCATCGAGGCAGAACACGAGCCGCAAAGACTTCGCCGCAACCGGTATCTTCTTTGCTCGGCAGCGTCAATTACCAACCAGCTCAACGCTGAAGCATTGAAGCCCTTACCAGCAACACTATTCATTTCAACGCACGAGCCCTTCTTCAATGAAATTTCATCCGAGTTACAGTCAAAACAATTGCCGAGTTGCGCCATTGTAGCAAAGATGATAGCGTTGGTTTTGACATATTGACGCTGGTTCAGAACCACGCCGCTTCAAACGCATGTTTCAGCAGCTGATCGCCAGACCGTAGTTTTTCAGCTTAAAACCACTCCGTCGATGACTTCTGTTCACCGCACAGTCCAATACCGGGACGACCGGTTTATTATACGTTAAACCGAAGTTCAGGCATACTGCTCATTTGCGCCCAGTAGCAGGTTCCGCTTCAGTACAGCCAGTACAGTTACCTTCAGGTTCAACAAAATAGTTATTAAATCATCGCCCATTGCACCCCGAAGCTGTGTCAGAACATACGTGCGAGTGAATGGTCAGAACAGAATACTCCGTCTTCAGCACTGTCTCAGCCCCGTGCCCGCCGGCGCAACACACGCGGCTCACACCCAGGGTGTGATTTGCCACCGCCGCAGCGCTGTTTCCACGCTTATCGTCCACAGCATAGTTTGGGTAAAATATTTAACACAATCAACATCAGTCTCACAGGTTCGTAATAAATACTGTAATGACATTAATCGAGACATCTTTTCTGAGTTAATCTTGCGGTGTTAGAGACATGGTTCAAACATCTTCTTCCTTGCGGGCAGGTTGCACTTGCACCTTGTCATTAATGCCAGTGCAACCTGCCCTTAAGAGGAAGAGGATATTTAGACCATAATATATGCTTACCACTAAGGGTTAACTCAGGAAAGGTGTGTCCTCATTTAATGATGTCATTTTTAATTGTTTTATTTTGAACCTATTGGGTTTGATCTTATTGTATTTAAATGTTTTACTGACTATGCACTTTGTAGCTTTGATAAAGCCGTGGAGGTGAAAGCCACTGACAGTGCTAGCATACAATAAATCCTTTTACTGAATTGTGCTGTTGGTGTTCTTATCGTGGTTTGGAACAAGGAACCAATTCTTTGAAGACTGAGAGTGATATATTTTACAGCCATTCACTTCACTTGCATGTGGACTTTTATTTTGACTTTTATTTCAAGTTGCAGTGAAGTTAATCTGTTTGGTGGTTTGTGTTGGCTGTTTTATTGTTATTATATCGTTAGGACCACCAGAGGAAGATGGCTGTACCTGAAGCAAGTACTGAGCTGGAGTTGCCTTACAGGCCAGATGAACCGGAAGTGTTAGAGCGGAGTGTATCCAGGTTTGAAGATTGCCTGAACTCAAGGAGAATTTGCTGCTGGCGATGAACCAGATTCGCTGGATGGGTCAATGACTTGGATAATGCAGTGGAGCTAGGGGAAGTCTTAAATCGATTGAATTGGACTTTGTTAAGCTGAAAAGCTACAGTTGCAGCGTCAACACTTTGAAGCATGCATTTTGAAACGCCAGAGTTCCCCGTGGACTTCAAGCAGATTCAAAATGCCAACTTCAGGTAACACTTATCCTTCTTGCTACAGAAGTGGCAGCAACTCAACTTGAATTTGAGTTTTGACTATATGAAACTCTTGAATGAGTTTCATTTGAAAGAAGAACAAGAACCGCGCTTTGAAAGTGAATGAACAGTATAATAATGTGTTACTGAAGTATAAGGGACTGAATGCTTCAAGCGGTATTGAGAGGCTGTTGGACAATGTGAAATTGTTTGAGAAGCGCTTACTTGAGCAAAAGCGCAGTAAACTTTTAAGAGATATTACGGATTTTAAATGTGGCCAAGTCTTTACTTGGCCTCGTAGGAGGATACACGCCCGATGCACGGAGCAGTGTGAATACTTTTAATGGTAATATAAGGGGTAGGAGGGATTGGTCTAATAATGTAAGGGATGTTAATAATGTATGTTTAAATGAAAATGTTAATGTGCCTACTGAGATTAATGAGGGCATACGTAGTACAGCTAACTTGCACTTGAATGAGATTGATGTAGTGAACTCTAATAATAGGAATACCCTGAGCAACAAGGTTGTTATTAATAATCCTAATAATACCGATATTTTGAATGTGGGACCTGGGGGCATTAATGTATCTGATGGTAGTACCAGTTCGTCCAATGATACGGTGTCAACAGAAGTATTGAAACAAGTGAGAAATGATGATGTACCCGTTGTTAGAAGGAAGGTAATGAGTAATGGAGGTAATTCCTTCCCACAGGTATTTCCAAGGCCTGTAAATGGTACGAACACACCAGCCCCTTCCCAATAGCCAGCAATGGACAATTAGGGAGACGGAGGTCGAGAGCAGGGGACGGAACAAGAGGAAAGGTTCAGGAGGGGAGCATACAGGACCTACCCTCAAGAGGGTGTGGGAAAGGGTAGGGGGTCCCTAGTAATGAACCTCTCAAAGCGTGATCTCACTAGGTATGAAGAAGAGGTGTTAGATAGAGGCCTGAGTTTCATACCAACCAGAGACAGTGACATAACTGATTCGATAATAGACCTTAAACTATTTCTAAGGAAAGTACAGTTAAGAATGGACTATGGAGGGAATAATGAGAGGTTGGAAGGGATAGATAGATTTCGTCCCAACAGCTTGTATATACCCCTTTGCATCCGTTGTTAGAAAGCTCTTTTAAGTTGGTGGAGAATGATTTACATATGTATTATAATGATATGAAAAAGGGAATGAATAAAAATGTTAAGTACAACCTTACTTATATGCAAAGGAAGGCTCTGAATGGTTTAATGGAAGATAGTGACATTGTCATTAGACCCTCAGATAAGGGAGGACCGTAGTGGTCCTAGATAAAGAGGAGTATGTACGTAGCATGACTAGTTTGTTGGAAGATGAGGGATTTTATACTAAGATAAGTTTGAATGAGGTTGGTATGAAGTTATTTCAAGTGTTTGATGTATTGGATGATTTATATCAGAGTAAGATGATCCCTGATTCGTTGTTTAACTATCTGAAGGTTAGGAACCCTAAGATACCAGAAATAAAAGGCCTCCCTAAGGTACATAAGTCGATTATTCATCCACCCATGCTCGATAGTGGCAGGACAGGGATGGTTTACGGAACCTTTCTCCATCTTAGTGGAGTATTTTCTGAGGCCTTTGGTTGAGAAGAATAAGTATGTTTTGAAGGACAGTAAACAATTCTTGATAGAACTGTATGAATATACGAGGAGAGCTACATGAACATGAGGAGTATATCTTAGTGACTTTGGATGTAGTTAGCCTCTTCACAGTTATCCCTAATATTGAAGGGATTATTAGGTGTCAGAACTATATGAGGAGGAATGGTGATTTTGAAGAGACATTTATAGAAATACTAACTTTATTTTGGAGATAGTATTGGAGAATAATGTTTTCCTTTTCGGTGAAGAGTTGTATCTGAAGATGGCGAGCTATGGGCACATCATGTGCCAATAGCTACGCCAATATAGTAATGGCAGAATGGGAAGAAGAGGTGTTGTTCAAGATGGATTTGTTTGTAGAGAAAGTGGGTTTTACAGACGTTTCGTGGACGATCTTTTCTTTGTATGGAAAGACGATGAGGCATCTCTAACAATGTTTGTTGATAAGATCAATGAGGTTAGTGGTTATTTGAAGTTCGTCTTGAATTATTCCAGAGATGAGCTTCCATTCTTAGATGTAAACATTATTAGATTACCAAGTGGACTTTTGAATACGTCTATATATAGGAAATCCTGTTTTAGGAATAGCCTTTTTCATAGATGTTCAATGCACCCAAATTATGTTTTTGCTAATATTATTAGAGGTCAGTCCATGAGGGCATCTAGATTGAACCCCAGCCCCCAAGGGTATGAATTAGAAGTACGAAGCCTTAAGAATAGGTTGATTGAGAGGGGGTATGATCCAAAGGACATAATGAAACATATGATGGAAGTGGATGCAAGAAGAGAAGGTTTAGCGAAACCTTACTTCTCAGCAAGAAATGAGGATATTAGGTTATGCCATACGCCAGCACAGGATGTCTTAAGGTTTCCATTATTTTATACCAGGGATGTAAATAAGGTCACAGACATCGTTAGACAGCATTGGCAGGTGTTGAATTTAGATGAAAGTCTGAGTAAGTTGGTGGGAGAAGGTCCACGGTTTACGATAAGAATAAACAGAACTTGAAAAGTAAGCTGTGTAATAGACCACTAACCAGGAATATGATGGTGAGGGAGCAACGTAACACGGTCCCTTGTAATAATTGTAATCAGTGTCATTTTATAGATGACAGGAAAGATTTTCAACACCCATTAACAAAAGTAGAGTATGTGTTCACCACAGATACAAGTTGTATTAGTACATATGTAGTTTATTTGGCCCGCTATGCTTCCTGCACAGCTGCTCTACGCTGGGAAGACCAGTAGGCAGCTCAGGGAACGTATACGTGAACATGTATATGCAGTCAGAACTGGATCTGACAGTAATGCTTTAGCGAAACACATTAGAATAATGGGAGCTGAGCATGAGTTTATATTTAGTGTACTGCAACAATTAAAGACCAATATTAGAGGGATGTAGATACTTGCCTCTTAGAATGTGAACTTAAATGGATTATTAGGCTCAGGGCAGATAAAATCCCTGGCATTAATGACAAGGTGCAAGTGCAACCTGCCCTTAAGAGGAAGAGGATATTTAGACCATAATATATGCTTACCACTAAGGGTTAACTCAGGAAAGGTGTGTCCTCATTTAATGATGTCATTTTTAATTGTTTTATTTTGAACCTATTGGGTTTGATCTTATTGTATTTAAATGTTTTTACTGACTATGCACTTTGTAGTTTGATAAAGCCGTGGAGGTGAAAGCGCTTACTGACAGTGCTAGCATACAATAAATCCTTTTTTACTGGAATTGTGCGTGTTGGTGTTCTTATCGTGGTTTGGAACAAGGAACCAATTCTTTGAAGACTGAGAGTGATATATTTTACAGCCATTCACTTCACTTGCATGTGGACTTTTATAGTTTTTATTCAAACTAAAGGGGTGGCGAAAGCCACATAACTATGGGCTAGGCTTATAAATGCCCTTGGGCAGATAGCCTAGTATGAACCTATGAACCTATATATATATATGTCCCAAACAGAAAATGATAATGGATACCAGGTTTACCAGGTCGCCAGATCGTGTAGCAAACAAATCCAAAGTGCGTAATATCCCCAAGTCAAACGTAGCAACTAATGCCAGCTATAGAACCAAGCCGTGAGGCAAAACAGTGCTCAATGTCCAGCAATGAATTTACAACTTCAACGCTAGTAGGCAATGAATAACGGTTCACTTATAAAAATACCTTTTTATTTGTATCGTAGCGCCGACATTCAAGTCGCTTCCTCAGACGTTAAAATGTTATTTAAAATGCATCACTCACATTTATAGAGAGCATCATTTCCTGTGTTGCAACATCACATCCTACGATGTCATATCCTGCTCCAAGGCAATTACTACATCCTGTTCCCATGGATGTCTCTACATACCCTTTAAGTTAGCACAGTCTAAGTCAGGTTATACATTATACTTTAAAATATCACAGTACAATTTGGCGCTTATAATGTGCCAACCGATTAAGTTCATAATTAAACACGATCTATTATACAGACACAGAATATAAAATATACATAAAAATAAAAATAAAAATAATAAAAATATAAAAATAAAAATAAAAATAATAAAAATAAAGTAAGAATATATGAATATATAAGCAACAAATTGGTCCAATCCATTAGATTGACAAAAACATCAAACAATAATGTCTATTGCCTAAGATTTAGATGTTGGAAGCTGTTAAAAACTATTAGAACTGTTCGGTATCAGCAATATCCGAACCATATCCAGCATATGTCCAGCATCTAAGCCTACAAGAGGCGGGGGGGGGGAAGAAGGGAACCTATTTCTGGTTCAATGGCATATACATATCTACATCAACTCCAAGACTGACATACCTCAGAGAAAAGTGAATATCCCGGGAAGTGAAGTGGTGAAGTGGCCATCATGGACTTATTTACAAGTCTGTTTCTGCAGCAATTCGGTCACCTTGTTTCAGCATTCACACCAACAAATCCTGATATTTCAAATGGTTACTCAGGAGAACTGCCACACAACTTCCGTCATATGTAGCCTAGTTAAAGTTTCTACCCTCACAGTGCACAGATTAGCCTGCTGTACAATCCCCTTTGTAATTTACTTAAAAAAGACCTGACACCATGACAGGCAGTTTCACAATGTCTCAGCTGGAAGCTTGATACATATGCTCATCCTGATACAATGTAGGAATTGTTTCATGTTCCCTGATAAGAAATGAATCCTTAGAGAAATTAATACAGTATGTAAGAGATGTAATTACACAATGTCACTACAGGCAAGTTTCTTAAATAAAAGCACCCAGGTTGATGGTGACATAAGCATTATATCCACTATAAACAGTATCCAACACATACAGCAACATATGCTGAGGCACTTAAAACCAACCTTTCTAAACCTCACAGACCTTAAAGCATTCATCCTACAAAAAGAATCCTCAACGATGCCAAGAGCACTCCACCAAATCAACACACAAAACAAAACATACAGCTACAACCTTTGAAGCCTCAATTACAAAGCCCATAAGGCAAGCCAACACACTTCCCAATATTATAATCATAGCAGACTCCATCTCGTTCACCTGGTTGAACATAACGGTCAGTTGTCTACCAGGGGCCAGGTTCCATCAAATCACTCATGAACTCAAGTTATTACACCACAAGTACCAGTATGACTCAATCATAGTCTATGTGGGTGTAAATGACCTGAGAAGTACCTCCTTAGACTATACAAAGTGAGACATTATGGAGCTCTTGGTGTACCAGGCTGGTATGTACCTCTAGTATTGAGCAGGATTCCACCCTCACCAAGGACAATACCAAAATATGGAGAAAAGATGGCTGACTTCAATAAATGGTTTAATTTCTGGTGTCATTCCAGGGAGGTATAATATTTGTCAGCATGGGAGTATATGGATAACAAACCATGTTATTTTGCCAAGGATGGTCTGCACCTGTCTCATCTAGGATTTTGAATATTGGCTAACACTGTCCTCCCCTATAGTGCCTTTTTTAGACAATGTCAACACAGACAAACATTCCAGCATAGCAAAACCAACCCTAGGGAATCTAAAGGTGTTACTGCTCAATGCCAGGAGACTAAACAATAAACTCTACTCCATTCAGGCTCTCCTCACCCTGGAGAATCTGGATATCTGTGTAGTTACTAAGACTTGATTTAAAGTCGCAGAGAGCACCCCAGCAATGCAAGGTTGCAATTCCTTGCATGCATTCGGGCCAGCTACTTCATAGAAAGGAAGCAAAGGTGGACGTGTCTCAATCTATAACAACAACAAATGTACATCAAGACTAGGCAAATAGGATGATACACTTGAGCTTCTCCATGCCCAGACTTCCACAGGCAAAGTTATATATCATATCTTTGTAAGCTACAGATTCACCCTCTATGACCAAAGAAACCTACAGCTCATACTTGAATGTACTGAAGGCCTTCACCATTCAATCCAGTGCCATATTCATGGGCTACTTGAACTACCCTGCAGTAAAACTGGATACTTACAGGCCCACAGATTCCTGGACCTTGTAAACACAAACATCTTGGATTAGATAGTCCAAACACACACACTAGGGATGCAAGCATACTTGATCTGCTACTCACAAACATGCGAGAATGCTGTTCCCTCCAGTACTCACAAACATGGGAGAATGATGTGCCCTCTGGTACTCACAAACATGGCAGAACTGCATCTCCTCTTAGTGTAGGGTCCTCTCTGTTAACATCAGCGCACAAAGCTCTCTCCTTCATAATAAAAATCAGTTCTGTGACTCTGGCTAACTTTGCAACATTTAGGAACAATTCTATGGCAAACTTCTTACTACCAAGTGAAAACCTGTCAAAATTCCAAGCCTCCAAACCCTAAGGCCACTGCTCTCTAAGCAGAGCTGTTCACAGAAACCCTGTACAAGCATGTCAATAAATGCATACTGACAGCTTTTCCAAAAAGAAATAAGCCCAGAACAAACTTAAAAACAACCCTCATGGAATCTAAACATAAACAGGTAGTAGAACAAAAGAAAATGTCACAGCCAACACTAGGAAGTTTTATGCCCAGCATGGTAAAAACACTCTCACCAATCTAAACAAACAATTAAGAGAGCAAATTAAGTCTACTAAAGCTAAAATTGAGGTAAAGATAGCCTCCCAGTCAGAAGACACCCACAAGGCTTTCCTTAGCTATGTCCAAAACCTGAAAAGCACCACACAGCAGTTTGCAAAAATGATTGTAAATGGAGTCACCTACAGAGTCAGAAGATATAGCAAATCTGCTGGCTGACAAATTCAGCTTCAGTTAGTTTTAGCCCCCCACTTTTAGCTTTCCCTCAGGAAATGCCATCTAACAAATCCCCAACTATCACTAGGAAGTAGGTCCTAAGTGTGCTCTATAAAGCCAAAAACACTGCATCAATTGGCACTGATAACATCCCTGGATGCCTCCTAATTAGCCTGAAACATAACCTATCAGGACCACTGCAGTCACTGTTAAACCACATCCTCCACACAGGCTTCGCGCCACATGAATGGAAAACTGCACAAGGGCAGGTTAACAACAGTTTATGGGAACTACAGACCCATAAATCTGACTAGTCTCATATGCAAAGCCAAGGAAAGAATTATCATGGAAATGATTGATAGACAGACAAAACCTTAAAACACTGGATCTACCCCAGTTTGGTTTCGTCAAGGACAGATTATGCCTACGCAACATGGTGGACTTCTTAGAAAAGGTCACCAAGACAACAGATGAGGTCAAAACAGTGCACACTGCCTACCTTGACCTGGTTAAGGCAACTGATAATAACAACCCACTCAGGCATGGATATAGGCATAAACCCCTATGTTATGCAATGGACAGCCAGCTGGCTCTCAGATAAGACTCAGGAAGTTAGGATAGAAGAGGCCACCTCCACAAAGAGACCAGTCACAAGAGTAGTCCCTCAGGGGTCTGTGTTGGGTCCACTCTTTTTTGGGCATCTACTTCTTGAAAGTCAAGTCCAGTATCAAAGAACTCTGGCTGACCACATTTACAGATGACTGCAATTTAGGAGCAGTTACAGAATCACCCTAAGACACTAACATTCTACAAGAAAGACTAACACAGGCAAATGAGTGGTGCCAAAGTCATGACTTAAAACTCAAAGCTAAGAAATTTATAATAGTGCCCTTTGGAAAGTCAGCCACTCTAAGAAATTACTTCGATAGCACACCCCTAAGAGTAGAACCAGTAGATCTGAGTATGTACGCGGATACTAACTTGGCTTTTGACCAACATGTCTAAGGTAGTAAGGAGATCATTCTATGTTGCTTAACTTATAAGCAAGGGCATGGCATCAAGGTCAAAGGAACTCATTGCTCCACCGTTGTATTCAGTCCTTATCAGGCCCATCACGGAGTATAATGCCCCCTTTTGTATGCACCTAGCCAGGAATATGCAACAACAGGAATGTCCGTGAAGGTCCCTCATAAAACAAATTTCCTATGCATATTACCTCAAAGCCCTATCTCTATATTCTGTTTCCTACAGACTGTTAATGCCTGCCATACAGGGCATCCTTGGATCCCACTCTGATGGGATTTTTGCATATCCGCAAAATGATCATCATCAGAATTACTCGATCTAGGGACTTAAACTTTACTAGTGACATAAATGTGAAACATTGGAGGGACAGGTATGTGTCCCAGAGAATTCCCCTTCTCTGGAATAGGCTTTCCATATGTGTGAAGCAGAGTTCCCCCTAACCCAATTCAAGTGTTACTTTGATCAGTGGATGGAAAAATATAACACCAGATGAGCCTAGCAGAGAATCTAAACTAAATCAGAGGCCTTCACTGAGATCTCATAGTATAGGCTGGATTCATATCTGCTTAATCTAGGCTGTTTGGATATATTGAACACTAAAACCAGCCATCCTACAACAGGAAGGCCCTCCTTCACCCTTGTGGCAGAAGTGCATAGCCCAGTACACATCTGAGATGGGGATTGTTTGAAAAAGGCTCAGTTTTGGGGCTCTCCCACTGGCTAGTTAGTGCTACAACTGTTTAATTCCATTTGTATTTAAGCACTGCACTTGCAATTTTGGGCTCAGTTTGGCGGAGCTTCTCCAGGTTTGGCGACTTAGCCTGAGACCTGGAGTGAATCTAAACAAAATCAGAGGCATCTAGTGAGAGCTGCAAAAAATAAGAATATTTAAAGCTTGCATTGCACTTTTTTTTTAACTGTTTTCTGCTGAATTGCTGTTCCATTTTTTACTTCTGTTGCTGCTTTGACCATTATTTCCTGCACTTTAAAATCTTAGTTCTATAGTATCTTATAGCATAGGCTAGAGTCACATCTGCTGAATTTAGGCTGTTTGGACATATTGAGCACTAAAACCAGCTATCTTACATTAAGATAGCCCTCCTGCACCTTTGTGGCAGAAGTGTGCAGCCCAGGACACATCTGAGTTGGGAATTGTTGGAAAAAAGCTCAGTTTTTGGGCTCTCCCATTGGCTAGTTAGTGTTATAACTGTTTAATTCCATTTGTACTTGAGCACCACGTTTGCTCGTAGCTGCACACCATGCAACAGGGTTTAGCACTGCCACATATAGACGCAAACATTCGAAAGACTAATTTTCCCCAGATAATTGCTAAGGAACCCTTGTAAGCCTCCCTGCTCCTTGCTGCTCAATGCAGTTATGCACTGAAGCCCAGAGAGCAACTAGGCTGTGCACTTTGAGGCACTGACACAGGTTTCTACTCCTAAACCTCTCCAGATTACCTGATTTTACTAGTCCTACAGCAGAACCTGATCCATGAAACCGTGCCCCCACTTACTACTGAATACACCTGAACTAATGGACGGACAGTTTCCCATCATTTCTCAAGCCAGCCTGATTGACATGAGCATCCTGAGACAATGCAGCAATTGTATCATGTATACTGACAACCCACTACTCCTAAAACATACAAATACAATATGTGACAGATGTTATCTATACCATGAATCTGGAATCAATGCTCTCTCTCTCTCACATAATAATCCAGATATCAAACAAATTGTTAGCACACACACTTCACCTCATCCACAAACCAAGTGCACAACACATAAACCCACATACACGGAGGTGCTCACTAGACGTTTACCTAAAGACCTAAGACCTCACAAGTGCAAACATTCTGCACACAATACAGTTCCAACAGAATCCACTACACATAAAAACAAATATATCAGTGTCTCACCCAATAAGACCTAAGGCAAAACACCACAAAACTATTTGGTCTTGGTCATAGGTGACTCCATAGTGAGACACACAGATGCCCCCCCCTCACCAGGCTGGACAAGGAGGTCACAGTCAGCTGTATGTCTGGTGCCAGGATCGCCAACTCATGCACACACTCAAGACTCTCAACAATAAGCACTCTTATGACTCTGTCATAGTCAGTGTTGGAGTGAATGACTTGAGACATACCTCAATGGACTATATGAAAAGAGACATGACTGAGATTTTAGATTATTTGTCCCAGGCATGTATGTCTGTAGCCCTTAACAGCATTCTAGCATCACCCAGGATGATGCCTCAATACAAACAAAAAATATTGACTTTAACAACTGGCCTAAGTCAATCTGGAGTCAATCCAGGGGAATCCAGTATTTGCCAGCCTGGGATGATATGGTTGACAGACCATGCTGCTTCACCAGAGATGGTCTCCACCTGTCACCTCTTGGCTTTTGGTTACTGGCAAAGGTTCTTGCCTCCCCCATAGTGCCTTTTTTTAGGCAATGTCATAAGAACAAATTTACCCGATGTAAAAATATCCTCTAGAGACAAACTCAAGGTTATGCTGCTTAATGCTAGGAGTCTAAATCATAAACTGTACTCACTGGAAGCACTCCTTACTTTGGAAGATGCTGATGGCTGTGCAGTCACACAGACATGGTTCAAAGCTGCAGAGAGTACCATAGCCATGCATGACTACAATGCCTTCCACATGTTCAGACTGCAAAATGAACATGAAAGAATCAAAGGAGAAGGTGCATCCATTTTATTAAAGACAAATACACCTCAAGACTAGTTAAACCGTTCGACAATCTAAAGTTACTCCACGTCCAGCTAACCATAGTTAAGTGACTCCTCCATGTCATTGTTTGCTATAGGACCCCCAACATGAACCACGAAAACCTCACTGCCTACCTGGACCTGCTTTAGTCACCACAATGCAGCTGAATACACTGGTCATGGTGACTTCAACTATCCTTCCATCGACTGGGAAACTTACATGAGCACAAACATGCTTGTCCTAAGGTTCCTGGACTTTAACACAAATGCTCTGGAACAGACAGTCTGCACCCCTACAAGGGTCTCTAATGTCCTTGACCTAGTACTCACCAATATGGGGGATCACTCCACCACCCCTTGTGTGGGACCGTCCCTGGTAAAGTCCAACATCAGTCTTGTTCGAAGTAACGATCATACCGGAGCCCCCCAGCACAAAAGGGTTGAAAAATTTCACCAAAGCAAACAATAGAATCCTAAGATATGGCATAAAAAAATTTCACCCCCCCCCAGTCACCTCTGACAGCAATGACTCTTATAATGGAGGTACACATGAATGCCCTGTATAAACATCTACACAAATGTATAGACTCAACCATACCTGACTGGATTAAAACAAGGTCCTCATAAAAAAACAAGCCACCCTGGTGGACAACTAGCATAAACAGGTTATATAGTAGGAGAAAGAACTGCTGTTAAAGAACAAGAGGGAATGGTCTCAGTAGAAAAACACCCTCCACAGCTTGAAAAAGCAAATCAGACATCTTGTAAAGTCTTCTAAAAGTAATTATGAAACTAAATTAGCATCCCTAGCTAAGGATAATCTCAAGGCATTCTTAAGCTACATCCAAAATTTAACTGGGAAGGCCTAGCTTTGTGACAAATTAGTAGTGGACAGCAACGCTCATACTGAACCTGAGGACATTGCCAACCTGCTAGCAGACAGGTTTGGTGAAAACTTCAACCCCTGTCTCCACCAATCTTACCCCCAAAGCATACCTGTCACCAGTCCTCTAACTAGTATCTCCAAACAGCAGGTCAGAACTGCACTCTCCAAGGTCAAAAACACAGCCTTTATGGGACTGGATAACATCCCAGACTGCCTACTAAATGGACTAAAACAGGAGTTAGTGGAATCACTGGGTACTCTCTTCAACCACAGTCTAAGTACTGGCTTTGTCCCAGCAGAGTGGAAAACAGCAACTGTAATCTCCTTGCATAAACAGGATACCTTAACAGACCCTGGGAACTAAAGACCCATATGCCTAACCAGCCTCATTTGTAAGGCCATGGACAGAATTCATCATGGACCTTATCAACAAGGATATAGAGGTCTTCAAACTTTTGACCCTCCCCAGTTTGAGTTTGTAAAAGGCAAATCATGCCTGTTGAACCTGGTGGACTTCTTTGAGAGTGTCACCGAAGCCCTGTTAGAAGGCAAAACAGTACATACTGCCTAACTCAACTTAGCCAAGGCCCTTGACACAATCCCCCACTCAGGCATCATTGAGAAACTCACCCATCTGGGGATTAACCCATACGTCCTTAGATGGGTTGCAAACTGGCTCACTGATAGAACGCATAGAGTCAAAGCTGTGGATTCCACCTCTACCAGCAGACCTGTCACCAGTGGTGTTCCACAATAATCTGTACTAGGCCCCCTACTGTTTGGAATTTATTTCTCAGAAATCCAGGCAAAAATAGATGGCTTGTGGCTTACAAAGTTTGCCAATGACTGCAAACTGGGTGCAATCACTGAATCCCCCAATGATGTCAACATACTACAAAATGGGCTTACACTGATAAATCATTGGTGCCAATGCCACGGACTTCAACATGAAACAAAAAAAAATGCATTATCATCCCGTTCACTAAAGGAGAAGTTCCTGCAAATTATAATATTACTAATACCCCTTGAATTCCAACACAGTGGTGACAGACTTGGGTATGCAAATTGATAGCAACCTCAGCTTGGATCATCATATGTCCACAGTGGTAAGGCCTTCTATGTTGCATATCTCATAAGTAAGGGTGTAGCATCCAAAGCTAAGGAGGTCATAACTCCCCTGTACTTGTCCCTCATAAGACCAATAATAGAGTAAAATTCTCCCTTCTGTATGTACCTCACCAGACATGAAGCAGCTGGAGAGACCTCACAGGTTTTTGACCAAAAAGGTTTAGGGCCTTCAATACATGACGTACAGGTACAAACTGAAGGCTCCATATCTTGGTCTTTAAAGGAACAAGGATATGACACTGCTAGGCTTGTAAAGGCCCTAGGACCAACAGCCTAGTAACCACCTATGATTCTCTGCCTCTAATAGGCAGAGGCAGCCTGTAAATCTTTCACTAGCTATACCTCTTAAGATAACCTCTAAGGCACATAAACTTGCATGATACAACTGGGGAGCTTGGCTAGGATTATAAAGGCCCCACATATAGTATACACCTATGAATCTATGAGGTTTACTAGAAATCATTCCAAAAGCTGACAGGTACAGCCCTCTGATTCACATTTGGAACATGATGTACTCTAGACTGAGGACATAAGATTTCAGTTTAAAAAACATGATGATATACAGCAATGAAAAGATAACAATGTTTTTGAGGAAGTTGATCATGTTAGCCAAAAATGCATTTCTACTAGGAAGGTGTGTACCCTCAAACTCCAAAAGGAATAACATCTAAACACTGCAAAAAAGAACCTCCAAAGGTTTCACCTCGGTGTGCATTAGAATCTCTTCATCTTCTTGTTATAAATACTTTGTCAACCGCAGTGAAAAAATTCAATCCTTGGATATCAAATCTGTGTTTTTCCAAGGTATGGAACTCTCTCATGACATTTATAGCTGTCCCCCTTCCTCAACCAAAATGTGAGAGGTAACTGGAAGCTTGAGAAGTCTGCTTATTGTCTGTCAGATGCTTCACTGCACTGATAATAACAAGATGAAAAACAGCAGTAAGTCAAGAAGGAGAATCTCACAGGCTGACCCTGCTGTGATATACTAGTTTGAGCGAAGCAATAATGTCATTTGAGTGCTTACCTGCCATGTCGTTTCAGTTATTCCTTATCACAAAGCTATATTCCAGGTTGGCCATGAAGAACATCGCCACCACTGTTACATGGGATTAGGGTTGGGAGGGTGGCCTAATGGTTAAGGTGTTTGTCTTGAAAACACAAGGTACAGGGTTTGAATCTCACAGGGGGATAATTGGCTAGGCTTAAAATGGCTCGCAAGGGCAGTTAGCCTAGTACTAATCTATGAACCTATGAACCTAAACATCGCCACCACTGCTACATGGGATTAAACATTGCCACTACTGTTACATGGGATTAAACATCGCCACCACTGTTACATGGGATTAAACATTGCCACTACTGTTACATGGGATTAAACATTGTCACTACTGTTACATGGGATTAAACATTGTCACTACTGTTACATGGGATTAAACATTGCCACCACTGTTACATGGGATTAAACATTGCCACCACTGTTACATGGGATTAAACATTGCCACCACTGTTACATGGGATTAAACATTGCCACCACTGTTACATGGGATTAAACATTGCCACCACTGTTACATGGGATTAAACACTGCCACTACTGTTACATGGGATTAAACATTGCCACCACTGTTACATGGGATTAAACATTGCCACTACTGTTACATGGGATTAAACATTGCCACTACTGTTACATGGGATTAAACATCGCCACCACTGTTACATGGGATTAAACATTGCCACCACTGTTACATGGGATTAAACATCGCCACTACTGTTACATGGGATTAAACATCGCCACTACTGTTACATGGGATTAAACATCGCCACTACTGTTACATGGGATTAAACATTGCCACTACTGTTACATGGGATTAAACATCGCCACTACTGTTACATACTGTTACATGGGATTAAACATTGCCACTACTGTTACATGGGACTAAACACTGCCACTACTGTTACATGGGATTAAACATTGCCACTACTGTTACATGGGACTAAACACTGCCACTACTGTTACATGGGACTAAACACTGCCACTACTGTTACATGGGATTAAACATTGCCACTACTGTTACATGGGATTAAACATTGCCACTACTGTTACATGGGATTAAACATTGCCACTACTGTTACATGGGATTAAACATTGCTACTACTGATGGTAAGGTGCCTTTGTACAAGACCGCTAAATGCAAATCTTCCTTCTATAATCAAGAAATCTTCTAGGGTAGCACAGCTGGATATCCTGCTTATACCAGTTGTGATGGACTTGTATTCTGGAAACAGGGCAAACTCTCTGGGTCACCAGGGAAGGCAGAGCAGGGATTAACCTTTAATGCTTCTTATCTGGTATCCGGCATAGAACATGTCACTGTACAGACTATTTATGAGACAAGCAACACTGTTCCGCAAATCCAACTTTGCAAAACTAGCTCTAAAATTATACTCCACAAGGAAAGATGAATCCCTGAAACTAGTTGTCTCCAGTGATGATTCATAAAGAAACCTCTCTGATTTTGGCACTTTTGGGGAAAACATTTGATTGTTTTGATGGGAAAAGATGGAAAATTCTCACCACCTAAAATTAAAGAGCACTATGCAGAACTTCTCATAGAAACTTTGCCATTTCAGATAACCTCAGCAATACACTCTAATTGGACCTGGCAGGGAGGATGGCAGGGAGCAGCCAATATTATCTTATCCATCCTGGAGGGAAGTGGGGGATAGGTGTGGGGAGGCAGCTTGCCTGTATTGCCTACTGCCACAACATTAAAAGCCTAGCAAGCTGAGTGCTGCTTAGACAGAAGGTTGCGCAGAAGCAGAGGATGCATGCTCCTCTCAGGGCTATTATAGCAGAGATTAAAAAGCTGCAGCTGGGTTGGGATAGGACAGTCCACAGAATCTGGAGAATGACCCGCTCCCTAACACGCAACTCTCACCTCCACTGCAAACAAATGGGCTGGAGGACTTTTACCTTGATATTTGAAGGAATGGGTCACAGCTGGATGCAAGAAGGGGAGCTAATGGGTCAATTATGCTCTACTCCAAACATATAACTTATAATCCAGGGTATAACACCCTTCAGGCACTGTTTGTCAATGATAATTATTCATTGTTTAAGACAACTAGCTCTACAAACCCAGTCAAAGAAAAATGGATTTGCTTGGAAATCAGTGGAATAAAAGAATTCATTCAAACTCAGTGAATTCATAGCATCCTCTGGTCAGCTGAAGAAATGGTAACAGGCAAACTGTCTTACTAAGAAAGGGGTTTCCACCCTTGAGCTTCAAACAATTAATGAAGGAATATTGAACTGCTGTGCGAAATTTTAACCTACGTTTCCTTCTTTACAAAGACAGTTTTTTTTTTCTTTGTATGGGAATTTCACTGCTATGTGCTTTAAAACAGTTTGCAATGATTTTGGCAAAGACTATGAATTTTTCATTGCAGCTCAGACTGTGAGCTGTGTATGTACATCTCAGTAATATTTAGACTGCTTGGATGTTCAGAAAACAATCTCCATGTGCTCTGAAATCTCAACACGTTTGTTCAACCTTTTCAAGTAGCACACTTGTCTTTACTGGTTCTACCCAACTCAATAACAGATACTCAGGATGTCTCTAAGGCTACTCACAAAACAAATACTTCTTGGATTCTACCTCCTCATGCAAGTATAACCTGCTGCTCCAAGAAGTTATATGTTACATGTTATGAAATTATAAAAAGCAGTTTTCTTGGGACAGACTGAAGGCCCTGTCGTACTCTGCATCTTACAGGCTGGTGAGAGGCAACTTGTGCCTAGCCTACAGATCAGTCTCAGACCCAGCCCTAATGGAAATACTGCATGCCCACAAGTGAAATGGGACAAGATTCACTCGATCTAGATATTTTAACCTAGCCTGCGACATTAAGAGGACATGCTGGATAGACAGATATGTCTCCCAAAGATTGCCACACCTCTGGAGCAAACTCCCAATTCATGTAAAACAGAGCTCCTCAATGACCCTGGACAACTGGATGGGTGACAGTAAATTTACCCGGGGGGTTGTCATCTATGTCCCTTTTGAATAAGGTCTGTCGGTGCTGATCATAGACTCATGCTGCAAATATAGGCAATACAACTTGGTCAATAAGAGAACAAGGGTATAAAATGGCTGGGCTTATAAAGGCCCTAGGCCAATAGCCTAGTAACCTCCTATGACCTATGATTTGGACCTTATTTTCTTTTCTGCTGTATGCTCTTCAGTTCTCTACAGTTTGATTCTGACAGGAGTAAACACAGTTTACCGGATTCTTTTTACCTTCTTGCTTCTTTTTCAGACCACCAGCCATCGTACACTTTCTTACATCCATCTCAACTTAGATCTAACCATCATCATGCAATGCATTCCATGGTGCCAACAGCCTTTGATTGCAATAATATTTTCTCACATGTTCTTTGAAAAGTTCTGATTTGCCAGTCATGACACCTTCTTCTGCTATTGCTTTTCCTTCTGAAATGTGCTCATCCAACTTTCCCCTGGTGTTTTTCTGATCCCTTTCTCCTAAAGCAAGTGAAGCATAATTTTTTTTTATTATTTTAATATTTTACCATTTTGGTAACCAGATGTTCAACTGAAACACTAAATTCCTTCTAGAGCTGAGATCTAGTACCGCAAAAAATATATAGACTTGCTAAAAGTACACAGGTAAGAGCACTATGGATTCAAATCCAGGCTCTAGCTTCTCAGCTCAACAGCATATGCAGTAAACTCTCAGTTAACTGGCACCCATGGGGATTGGCAGATGCTGAATAACTGTAGTTTCTGGTTGCTTGTGAGTTACTATTAAAAATAGGCCTGACTAATACTGTACCCTATACTATTTGTTTGGTTTGACCTGTTCTTAGGTTGGGAGAGGGAATTTATTCACATCTTCCTTTTTAAAACTCTAAAACTCTAAAAATGTAAGATATTTTTTTACTGGGGGGGGGGGGAGACAATAAGTGCAACACATGAAAACTGTACTGTATTTCTTCGTTTTTTTTTTTCCCTGATTGCTTCAGTTCCGGTTAACTGTGAGTTTACTGTATTCTCTTCTCACTACCATGCTCTTTCACCATGCCCTCTTAATCATACATGCTTTCTACCTATTAACCTCATCAGACTCTAGGAGCCATTTAAAATGCATGCAGTATTCTAGTCTAACATAAGTATATCACTAAAAATAATGCCAAAAAAATCAAATCCAAAATATTGAATCATTATAATAATTGCAACTTAGATAGCAACCTCAAAAATAACAAAAATTAAACATTTTTTAAATAAAATGTGCAATGTGTAGGGGTTGTGCTCCTTGCCCTTGAAGTGGTAGGCTCCACCTCCACCTCTACACATGGCCAACTCTGCATATAGGATCCATCCCAACTCTACAAACTAGTCACACTACTCCCCCTGCAGCCTGACTTCACAAAAAATCCTCCTCATACAACCTGAGACACTTCTCACAACCTACACCAACTCTCATTACCCCTAGAACCAAATTCCACATTACTGGATATGCTTTCTCCTCTCTGGCACCCTACCCTCTCCTCATCAAAATTAAGGAAATCAACACTTACTCCAAATTCAAAATGCAACTCAAAAAGCACTCTTTCATCTAAACCAAATGCTCCTGCTTCAACAATATATATATATATATATATATATATATATATATATATATATATATATAGTGTACATTACACTCTGCTTAATTGTACATTGCACTGTGCTTGTTCACTAGAATGTATATACACATTTATTTTGTGAAATATTTTGTATTCCACTCTGGCTAAGCCTGAAATTGTTCAATACTTATCAGTGTACTACCCTGGTAAACAAATATAAATAAAATATACTAACTCCATAGTTTCCCCTCATTTTACAGTAAAATATAATTGTTTGATGTTACTTGGATGCATCAGCAAGTGCAACATACTGCTTCAATCATAAATTTGCTATACCAAGTCAGTATGCAAATAAAACATCATTATGATTTGCCCCCCCCCCCCCCAATAAGGGGAAAAAGAAAATGTTGCTCGCTCAGTATTAACGAGCATATGCTAACATAATTTATGAACAGTAACGAGGATGAGGCATGTCCTGTAAAGAAAAAGTGGAAGCAAAATTACTGCCATTTTATTACTGGTTAATAATCATTTTCTAAACGGTTAAATGTTTTGTCATGATCCTAAATTGTAAAATAAGACTGCTTCAGTTTAGCTCTGGTAAAACTACTTTTAATCGTTTTCTATCTTCTATGAACGTACTTGTAAAAGCAATGCATCTGATTTTTTATCAAGAGCAAAATGCTAAAGTTGCTTCCTTGTGATCATTTTTGTTTCTTTCGTTCGTAAACTGCAAATGAATACTGATCAGCTTCAGTGAGGTAAAATCATTTGCTCGTAAGTAGTGCTGCTGTACTCCTCAATCACACCTATGTGATAAAAAATAAGCAAATAAAGCAGTGACCAAAAGCTTCATTTCATACACAGCTATATTTCTATTTCATGCTTTTTTAACGTAGCTTGATAGAAGCAGATAGTTGCCAGTGGTCAGACAAGTGCTGGGACAGGAAAGTCATGAAATTGACCCTGGGATAGGGAAGCCATCAAACTGACCCTGGGACAGGGAAGCCATCAAACTGACCATGCCCAAACTTGAGAAACATCAGCAAGCATGATTTATCTGTTTTTACATCAGCAGAAGAAAACATTCATTATTGGTTACTGTATGTGAAGATGCTCATTAGGTACCATTCATACAAGGTGATGGCAACAATGTACTCACCATGCCAGGGAATATCAAGGGTAGATGAAAGGAGTGCTTCTAGAAGCCTCAGAAAGAAGAAAACCTCATACAAGCTGTGCTATCACATGCATGGTCTACGCTAAAAAGAGGAAGGCAGTCTCATCTGAAATCATAGAAGATATGATCAAGAAGCTGGGTGTACTGGGGAAGAACGGGCTCCCAAGGGTACTTATCGCAGTATGGAGAGACAGATGTATCCCAGAAGACTGGAGAATAAGGATTCTAATACAAGTGTATAAGGACAAAGCAGATATTCACAACTGTGGGCAGCAGAGGTATCAGACTCCTACCACACTGCATAAAAGTGCTGTAGAGGGGGGGGTTGATAAATATATACTCAGACTAGTGAAAAGTAAGATGGGAGGTGAGCAGTTGTGATTCAAATCAGACACAGTACAATCAAACCAATGTTTCAGTGAGATAGAAGCAGGAGGTAAAGAAAGAGTGCAATTTTGTATTCTTACAATTGGACAAAACATATGGGAAGATCTAAAGAAAGCTTATTTGGGCAGTCCTGTATTGTCTTAAAGTCCCAGATACATTGACAGAATTAGTGGAGGTTATGTATAAGAACCCAACGACATAAGTACAAACAATGTTAAGATCACTGAAGAACTTCCAGTGGGAGAGGTTGCACGCATAAGGGTTTAGCTTTAAGCCCATTCCTCTTCATACTGGTGATGGACTACAATAAGCATACAGGTCAGATGGGAAAGATCAAAAATGCTGCTGTATGCAGACAGTGTGGCACTACAAGCAGACTCTGACAACAACCTTCAGCAAATGATAGGAGGCTGTAATGCAGAAATTAAATACAGAAAAGACAGGTGGTCATGACAGCAAATGAAGGAAACTATTAGAAGCTGAAAACTAAGATAGCAAGAAATAAGTGGAGCAGGATAACAACTTCACATATCTGAGAGGTGCGGTTGAGAAGAACTCTGAATAAAAAAGTCAAAGCTAAAATCAGAGCTGCTGCAGTCAAGCGGCACAAAGTGTTAGGGGTAATGCATAACAGAAGAATGCCAAAGAAGCTAAAAAGTAAGGTATGCAAAGCAGTTGGGTGAACAGTGCCATTGTATGGCACAGCAGCTAAGGAAACTTCCAGTAATAGAGAGGAAGCACCTGAGACAAGTAGTAGAATGTGCACTGTAGGATAGCTAAAGAAATAAGGACATCAGAGTGGAAGCCAAAGTAGCCCCTTTTGCTGAGGAGGTCAATGAGAACAGATCACAATGTCCATGAAAGCAGAAGGTAGTTTTCCGAAGCCAATTTAGGACAGACAGGAAGAAGGCAAGATGAACTGAGGATGTACAGGCAAGAGATGGATGGACTGTGTGACAGAAGATCTGCTACACGTGGACATGGATGTTGAATAAGGTAGAAGAGTGGCTCTGAATTGAGACAGGTGGCTACAGCTGATGCGACACTACAACCCCCCATGTAAAATGGGCAAAAGAAAATTGTAGCTGATGATGACTGTGTGCTGTCTGAGGAAGAGAACTTGATGGAATAAGTGGGCTTTTCTCAAACCAGGTACACTGAAAATAACACTGAAAACTTTTGATCATGTGTTCATGCAGTTAGCAATGTACAAATTGATCAAGACACACAATCACATTTTATCATTAAATCCACACCAACTTTATTACATACATACCAAACTTCTAGTACTTTTTTCAGAGTTCATAACCAGGAACCACAAAAAAAGCAACCAAAACTAGTAAAACATAAAAGCACAGCAGTGTGTAGAATCCCAAGACACAAACTTTAATGAAAAGAAGCGCTTTTGTCACATACAAGAATCAAACTTCCTCAGATCATCTGAAGGAGTTTGATTCTTGTACCTGACAAAAGTGCTTATCTTCCCTAAAGTTTGTGTCCTGGGATTCTACATACTGTTGTGCCTTTTTGTTTTACTACTTTTTCAGAATGTGGTGATGTTGCGGTAGCGTTGTCGCCTCATAGCAAGACGTTGACCCGTTTGATTCTCAGCTAGAGCATCTTCTGTGTGGAGGCATACATGAATGGGGCGTGCCTTCGTTGAAGGTTGTGTGTCAGGGCTGGTAACCCGGTATGTAAAAATCCACTACCAATCATTAGCGGGCCGGCATTCCGCTGTGGCGACCCCTAACCGGAAAAAAGCCGAAAGACACAAACAAGCAAACTTTTTCAGAATTATGACATGCGTGTCTTCTGCGACAGAGAATGCTCACACTGAAATACATGTATGTATTACTCTTGTCACTTTTTTAATGACTTGCATTGAAATAGTTATAAAAGGAGTATGGGATACTGGCATCTATCTGCCCCACCAACCTAGCTCAATTCTCTTTACTATTTCTCTAAGCAGGTTCTGCTACGAGCACTTGAGCTCTGAGTGTTGAAAACCACTTTCACAAAGTCAGGAACTAGAGTGTCTTGTAGCACATGTATGCTACTGCTCACAGCTGGAGGATGAAGTATTACAGACCACGAAGGGAGTTTCCGGGTTAAGGAGCAATGCAGAAATTTAGGTTTGGGAAGGGAAGTGGAGTTTTTAGTATTAGGGAAAGGGAAGGAAGTCTTATGCTTAGGGAGAGAAAATGGGGTTTTAGGGTTCGGGTGCGATTGGAGAATGTAGGTTTATTGAGGGGTTCTGGAGTTTTAGGTTTAGAAAGTGGGAAGGAAGTGCTGATATTCTCTTCACCCGACATACAATAAGAACAATATTCATGCTAGGACATTCTTAGTGCCACTATATGAGCACTTGACAAATAGTAAGTTTATTGGACAAAGTCTTTAACATGGTAGAGAGGGGGCTGCATAAAACAATGTTTGCACTTTTGTTTTGAGGAGATGTTACTCAATATTTTCTGACCGAGTATTTTGTAGTCAGGGAATTTTACTATCAATCATCCACAGCAGAACCAGAGAAAGTTTGGAGAGACCCTAAACTTCTATTAAGTCTTGACAAAATGATTCTGCTATGGTTATAGGGCAACCTCTTTTCAAGTCTTCTGGAAGGAAAAAAATGATGCAGTGTGGATAGCCATTAATGAGCAGTACTGCATGTCTTTGTCTTTTTTAAGTAAGATCTTGACTTGAAAGACAGAACAAAATACTGGTCTCTGAAAGAAGACAGTTGTATGAGAAATTAAATTTGTCCCAAGAACAATATTTCTAGGTTTTAGATGAAACTTAAATCCGTCACTAAGGCAAAGTGTTTGTGCTGCCAGTCAATAAACCAAAGATAAATGCAAAAATATCTACTAAACTTACATCAAAGTACATATATCATTTTAGGTGTGGCCTTCTCAGTTTGAAGGTGAAGGCTGGGAAGGGAGGCTTATATATATTTTGCATGTATCATGCAATAAGTTGTTATATGACAAGCATCACAATTTATTTTTCACAGCACCCAGCTGATGCTCACATGTATGCAGGACTATGAATATTACATAATGAGACACCTAAATATTAGGCACTGAATGAGAAGCAACTTTAGGTCTCAGTGACATGCAGAAAACACATTATCTGTGAATAAAGCATATTATTATAGGGAAATTCTGTTATCTTGTAAACTGAATTACCTCCCACAAATGTGCAACGACTGGGGCATCTGCCCAAGAATGCTCTGCATTTAAGCCCATTTTGCCGTTCTTGAAAACAACGAAGGTCAAAGATTTGTCAAACCACCTAATACAGTGAAAAGAAGAAAAAGAAAAAGATGATAAAAATTCATTGTACTTTTCATTAAAAATGCTTAAAAGACCATTTACATATGTTAATGTATATTTCAGTGATTACAAAGGCAAATATGTAAACCAGTTTAACTACAATATTACACTCGTAAAACTACAAAGTTCCACCAGATGCATACTTAATGTTTGTTGTATTATTATTTACTGTGGTACACTCAGGCCAATTCATACAGCAGTGGTGCCAAACCAAGATGGAAAAATTGTCTCAGTGGCTAACCAGGTTAGGGAAAATGCAAGCAGAACCATGCTTCAGTATGAAGGTCGTGACCCATAACAGCATAAACATTTCAACATCTAGTCAACATCTAGGGTTAATTAATGTCCTTGGTGTTACCTAAACTTCCTTTCAACAAGAAACAGATCTTTTTTAACCCATTTACTATTGGCCATTTTCCAGATGTTTATGCCTCTAACCCTGATTCACTTTCATATTATCTGTACCTCCTCCTCCCTAAGAAATGTATTTTTTTAACTCCTTCACTACTGCCCACTTCCCATATATCTATGCCTCTAATACTGACTAATTTGGTTATTTCTTTTATTCACTATCTCTATAATTAAGCTATCTCCATAAATGCAGTGAAATGTTCTAATGTCAGATTTAGGGAAATATGCATAGACAGCTTTGTAGACAATGGCCTTAGTTTATGCTCTTAGCTTCAGTGGCATTGGAGTTTCTGCTTCTTGAAATTTACTAAGATATTAATTTGTCACTTTTGTGCAACAATATTTAAAAAGGACTGAAACTCTCATTTTTTTAGAAATGAAGTGTTTAATATTATCACAAACTGCAAAGCACCAAACTGCTCAACCATGACCAATAAACTCAAAAGAGCAAAGTAAATGGAACAGAGTACGCCAGTAATATTTCCACAAAAAAAAGTTTAATTTTGTTTAATATTATACTAACACTACATTTCCATTTCTGACAGATTTTAGATTTGTTACCCTGAAATAACCAGATTTTATTTTAAACAGAATTCTTTGAAAGGGATACAATTTGTCAATTTCTAAAGACTACATAGACATTAATCTGACCAATGACTATTAGTAAATTATACTAACTCAGTAATAATCTGACATTTTCTTATAAATATTTCAAAACAAGTCAGCTTGACATTCAGCCATACATTAAATAATGGACGACTTTTACATTTGGTTTGCAAAAAAAAAATAAAAAAAACAAGAAAAGGTGTCTTAAATGTGTGGATCGCAGTCACCACTTGACAAAAACATTTTTAGTTCTGATGTTAAACTGTGTTAACAAAAAAAGTCCACCATAACATATCACATGCACATGTTTGTTACAAACCAACTGTACAGCAGGTTAACGGCTATGTGGTCCCAGTGAGTTCTCCATAAAAAGAGAATATACTTCAAAACATTTTGAAATGTTCAGGAAAATGTAAAAAGACACTCAGCTACAGACTGCAATTGGTTTGTGATTTTAGGTACACTGACATGTACAGGCATGCACTTTCAAACTTATGCCGGGTGTGTCATTTCATATCTGCCGATATTTGGGGCTACTAGCTATTTATGGTATCAAAAAAGTTTCTCTTTTAATCATGACATGTACATGACATTTTTAGTTCTAAAAAAATAGCAACTGTAAAGATATGATCTGAAGTAGGAGATTCATTTGTCAGCAACCTGTGGGTATGGATCCGATATCGGATCCGAACCGGCATGGTTTATCCAGCTATGGATCCGAGCTCCTAGCTCCTCCCCTCACCCATAATGCCCTGCTCTCCCTACATGACCTCAGATCTAGTTTCCCGCGTTCATGGTGACAGCTTGATCTTTGAGCTCCTTCAGCTAAGTGAAAATTTAGTATTTTACTAAGGGTTTTTTGGTCTATTAATAGTTCCTTTGTGTGAAAGTGTTAGGTTTCCCACCCATTTAAACTATTTTTGGTTAATTTACTTATTTTTTTGTAATTCCCTCCCCTCGCTGGTAGCGTAGTTTGTGTGTGCGTGGTTCTTTGGGGCCTGTAGTGTGACTGGGTAGTTAACTTGTTAACTGGTTAACTTGTTAGTTTTCTTTTTTGTTTAAAAAAAAAAAAAAAAAAAATGTCTGAAGCCCCAAAGGCGATTTTTTCAAAATGCTCCGAGTGTGGCCATAAGCTGTCCCCTGCGGATGGCCACACTCAGTGTGTTCGATGCCTAGGGGTTGAACACCTCACTTCTGGATGTTCAATCTGTGCAGGGTTCAACCCCAGGGCATTGAAGGAGCGGAGGTCGAAGCTGGTCTTGGCGGGACCTTTACCCCCGGACTCGGCTTCGGCCTCCGCCCCTTTGGTAGTTACCGCTCCTGCGGTACCTGCCCTACCTGCTCCCGCTCCTCCTCCCGGGACTCAAACTCCCTCTACGGGTTCGGAGGACAGGGAAGCTAGGAAGAAGGACCGGAGAGAGAAGCACCACAAGCGGCGGGCCGAGACCTCCGTCTCAGTCTCAGCCCCGCCGGCTAAGCGGGCTTCTCCTCCGGCCTCTCTAGCTACTGGTTCTCCTCCTCCTCGGCTCCGGTCCCCGACCTTTTCACCGGGACCTGAGGAGGAGACCCGACCTCCTTCGAGGCTATCGAGGTGGTACTCAAGGCCTACCCTCGGTAGCATCTTCAAGGTCGACCTATAGTCTTTCTGACGCCGATCTGGACCGGATGATGCGAAGGTTCATCCAGGCCCAGATGCAGATGGGAGTGCTCCTGCCTCGGAGCTCGACCCCTTTTTTCAAGTCCATAGCTCCTTCTCCGACCCGCTACCCGGGTTCGGAGCGCTCGGAGCCGGGCAGCTTTGGAGCTGGGGGTGGGTCGGCTCCGATAGTACTGGCTACTTCGGATCCGACCCTGCCCTTGAGTGTGTCGGATCCGACCTCTCGGAGCCTTGGCCTGAGTTTCGGATCCGAGGGACTCAGTGTGCCTTTGGCGCCATCCGTGTCGGAGTGCACTGGTCCCTCGGATCAGAGGGGCTCAGCGCCGGCTCGGATCCAAGGGGGAGCCGACTGTTGGATCCTTTGGTCGAGGCCGGCTCCCCTTCGGCTTTTCATGTAGTGGAGAGGGTTCTGTTGAGGGCTTCCGGACCCCCGGCACTTGCTTCGGCTCCGTCCCGCACTCCATCTGCTCTGGGTCAGGCTTCTGTCACCCGGCCACTGGGACAGCCCGTTTCTATGCCCCAAGCAGTTCCTGTGGAACTAGACACTGCTTGTGAGGGCTCCTCGGACAGCCCCCCCAAGGAGGCACCTCGCAAGCACACGTGTAAAAGGAGGCACGTAGACTCCCCTGAGTCTTTAACTGAAGACACGGACTTGGAGGAAGGGGAAGGCTCCCCAAGATCACCCCCCGAGGATGTCTCCTTTGGAGACATCATGGAAATGCTTCGCATAAGAGGTGGGTGGTCTGCCCCAAAGTCTTCTTTGGACGAGTCCGTGTTCTTGGAGGCATTCGAAGTGGGCCCGTCTACCTCTTGGGTGTCCCCTCCTGCCGACCCCCTGGTGGACCTTATTACCACCAGGGCGTGGAAGGAACCGGACACCGTGGAGCCAATCCCCAAAAGGCCAGACAGGATTCTCAGCCCCCCTGCTGACCGTGCCCACTGGAGTAAGGGTCCTCCGGTAGATGCCATGTTGACGGCAGCAGCCACCAAGAGGGAACTCGCCCAGGAGAGTCCCTCAGTCCATCCTCCGAGCAAGGAGTCTCGGATGATGGACCGCTTGGGGAAGCGAATGTTTAGTTCAGCGACCTTCTCAGTGAGGGCGCTCAACTATCTGGCACATGTTATTAGGATGCAGCGCAATCTTATTAAAGAATACGCTGCATCCCCCCCAGAGTCCATGTCGGAGGAGGACAAACTTTTGCACTCCACCCGTATGGCCACACTTCGGTCCGTGACAACTACCTCTATGCGGTTGCTTTCCCATGCTACTGAGGGAGCCACTAGAGCTGCAGGAGTAGGCCTAGTCACGAGATGCCAGGCCTGGCTCCGCCATTGCGATTTCACAGAGCCCTTCAAGGCGTCTTTCGCGAACGCCCCCTTTGATGGTTCTGCCCTTTTTGGCAAGACGGTTCGCGACACCTTGGTCCAGAGCGAGAAGGACGGGAAGACGCTGTCTGCCGTCGGAGTCAGCTTCTCTGTGCCCCAAAGGTCCTACTCTAGGAACCAAAAGGGCCAGAAGAAGATGTGGTTCCGGAAGTCGCAGCAATCCCAACCCGCTCCAGACAACCAGTCCTTCCATGGCAGAGGAGGACAGGGCGGACGCCGCCCCAGGGGCAGAGGGGCTCCCAGGAATTTCGGGTCCAGAGAACCTTTCTCTGAGTGGCCCGCACAACAACCCTGAGGGGTTGCCCGACTGCTCCACTCTGGAGGCAGTCAGGGGACGTTTTTCGGAGCACCTAGCTGCATGGGAGTCCATAACAACAGACCGCTGGGTCCTCCATATTATATCCGGAGGATACAAAATCCCCTTTCTTCACTTCCCAAAACCAAAATCCCTCCCCGACGTTCCACCCGATCAAAGTGAGGCCGCTTCAGCAGAAATTGGCTATCTGCTGAGGAAAAGAGCCATCCAGCCCGTCCCCCCAGACCAGATCGGATCAGGGTTCTACTCCAGGTTCTTTTTAGTGCCAAAAAAGACGGAGGACCTAAGACCCATTTTAGATCTGTCCCTATTAAACCTGGCAGTTCAAAAGGAGAAGTTCCGGATGGTCACTTTACAATCTATCCTCCCCCTTCTGTTAGAGAATCACTGGATGTGCTCTATAGACCTCAAGGATGCGTACTACCACATACTAATGGACAGACGGTCCAGGAGGTTTCTTCGCTTCCGGCTGGGAGCCAGGCACTACCAGTTCAAGGTCCTTCCCTTTGGTCTCACCACAGCCCCCAGGGTGTTCACCAAAGTATTAGCAGTGGTTGTGGCCCACCTGAGGCTTCAGGGGGTGCAGGTCTTTCCATACCTGGACGACTGGCTTCTCACCGCCCCAACAAGGCATCTACTATCTTTGGCAAGAGACTCCTTTCTTCAGCTAGCTCCCTGGCTAGGTATCACAATAAATGTAGGAAAGTCCAACTTGGCCCCTACTCAACTGATAGATTTCATAGGTGCCAGGTTAGACACAAGGAAGTTAAGAGCCTTCCTCACAACCGACAGAATTCGGAATCTACGACTCCAGGTGCGGGCCATACTCCACTCCAGCTCAGTTCCGGCGGAATTGGTCCTGAGGGCACTAGGGTCCATGGCAGCAGCGATTTCTCTTCTCCCGCTCGCCCGCTTGAACATGCGGGTTCTTCAGTGGACACTTCAAGTACAATGGTCTTATCTTTCTCTTCCCCTGCATCACCCCATTGCAATCAGCAAGGCTTGCAAGCGGTCTCTTTTGTGGTGGCTCCATTCAGAGGATCTCCAAGGAGGCCGCCCCTTTTGTGCATCTCCCCCCCTTGCCACAGTGACCACGGACGCATCTCGCCTTGGGTGGGAGGGGGCATTTTGCGGGATGGACGGTCCAAGGCACGTGGAACGACTCAGAGACCTCCCTGCATATCAATGTTCTGGAGATGAGGGCCGTGCTCTTGGCGTTGCAAGCACTGCAGGCCTTTCTTCCCCTGGGAACAATTGCGATTCAGTCAGACAACATGTCAGTGGTCTGGTACATCAACAAACAGGGGGGGGGGGACCAGGTCTTACCCTTTATGTCGGGAAGCCATGAGAGTGTGGGAATGGGCAATCTCCACCAACCGCTTTCTCATCGCAATGCATATTCTGGGTCGGTCCAACATCCTTGTGGACAAGCTTAGTCGCACCATTCTCTCCCCGTACGAGTGGTCTCTCAATGCTCAAGTAGCGAAACGTATCTTCGCATGGTGGGGAACTCCTTGTTGCGATCTCTTTGCTTCTCCCTTAAACACCAAGTGCGACAGTTTTTTCGCTCTAATCCCTCCTCCAGGGGATTCCCCGAGAGACGCTCTGGTGCATGCTTGGCCTCCCTGTCTTCTTTACGCATACCCCCCTCTGCCTCTGATGCTCCAGGTTCTTCAGAAAGCCTCTCGGTTGGGGTGCAGAATGATCCTCATAGCCCCATTCTGGCCTCGGCAGATCTGGTTCCCTTACCTAAGGTCTCACTCAGTGAATCCACCTTGGATTCTAGATCCCATCCCGGATCTGATAACACACCCATCGAACCTACCATCTCCGAACCTGGACAACCTGAAGCTGACTGCTTGGCTGCTCCAGTTCCACTCCTAATCAGGACTCCCAGTATTTCGTCTCCCGTTAAGGCCATCCTGGTAGTGGCGCATAAACCCTCTACCAGAAAAACTTACCGCAGTAAATGGAAGCGATTCTCCATTTGGGCGGAGCGGCAAGGTCTAGATCCCTTCACGGTACCTCTTCCCATGGTCCTAGATTTCCTTACCACTCTTTTTAACGATGGCGCCAGTAGTCCCACAGTTCAGCTTGCGGCCATTTCTCATTATCATGTTGGTCATGACTCTGGGCCTCTTATGTCTGCCAAGTTATGTAAAATCTTCCTAAAAGGCACCTTTCTGCTTAGACCCCCTGTCAAGCAGGCGGTTCCACCATGGGATCTTTCCTTGGTTCTTCAGGCCTTGACCGCTCCCCCCTTCGAGCCTGCGGCCACAGTAGATCTAAAATTCTTATCTCTGAAGACTGCATTTTTAGTAGCCATTACTTCAGCCAAAAGAGTTTCGGAACTTCAAGCCCTTTCCATGAAGCCACCTTACTTGATCTTCCATCCGGACTCAGGATCAATCCCTCGTTTCTTCCTAAGGTAGCCTCGAAAGCAAACATTAATCAGTCCATCAACCTCCCCGTTTTCTTTCCTAATTATCAGAACAAAGGTGAGTACAAGCTGCCTTCATTGGATGTTCACAGGCAGCTTCGTTTTTATCTTAACAGGACAGCTGGTCACAGGCAATTCGACCAGTTGTTCATTTCCTTTGCCAAATTCAATCTGGGTAAACCAATTTCCAAAGTCTCCTTGTCACGATAGATTTCCCAGTGTATTCTATTAGCTTACCAAGCTTCTGGGAGGCCCGCACTGGACGGAGTCCATGCTCATTCAACCCGGTCTGTTTCTACCTCAGCAGCCTTTAAGGCTAGGATACCTCTGGATGACATTTGTTCAGCGGCCAGTTGGGCTTCATCTCATACCTTTATTTCTCATTACAAGCTGGATATCACGTCTAGAGGTAGAGCATCCTTTGGCTCCGCGGTGCTCCGGAATATCCTTCCATGATGGCCGCCCAAGATTCAGGTAGCTGGGGACTCTGTCCCACAGGTTGCTGACAAATGAATCTCCTACTTCAGATTTAGAAGTTATGTACTTACCATAACGTTCCATCTGAGTAGGTGTATTCATTTGTCTGCAACCATCCTGCCCTCCTATCCCCCTGGCCTTGTCAGTTTCCTGCATAGAATGTGTTACCCTTTGATTAGGGTATTTGATACAGGGCAAACTCGATCTGAGGTCATGTAGGGAGAGCAGGGCATTATGGGTGAGGGGAGGAGCTAGGAGCTCGGATCCATAGCTGGATAAACCATGCCGGTTCGGATCCGATATCGGATCCATACCCACAGGTTGCAGACAAATGAATACACCTACTCAGATGGAACGTTATGGTAAGTACATAACTTCTAATTCTGGGCCAACGGTGCATTAACTACCCTGAAAATAAGTCACATGTCCACCTTTTAAAAAAACAAAATAAAATGGAATGTTGCATTCTGTTATTCTATAAAGCCTACGGAAGTCTGCATTTGGTACTCACATTTATGAAATATCACAAATATTTTTGATGTTTACATTAGAAAGTTTTCAATTAAATATGAACACCTGGATAAAAGTTGCACAGGGCCACTTGGAGTTCTACAGTGAAGCTGGATGGTCCATTTTTGCTTTGCATACAAAAGGATTTTTGTTGACTCCGCATAATTCCAATGACAAAAAATATTACTTTTATGGAAAAAGTGGACATGGTTTTAATTCTTATACAATTATAACCCACTCCAGATACGTTCTATGCATATATTGCATTTCTAGAATTGAAGGAATGTCACACACACTTACTTTTATATAAACCAAATACATTGCACCTTTGCAGATTGTCACATTGCAAATCATACATTCATATGTGTGCCAATGCCTCAACTACTCTATGATATTTTGTACTAAAGGTTTCAGAGGAAATTTACTTGGATATACAGGTGCAACCTGCTCTCACACTTTCATTGTAGCTGTATACGCTTACATAAAGCTCTTTGTAAAACAATGGGTAGGACATTTTTTGTACTTGTTAGTACAAATGGGAGGGGGGAGGCTTGGTGATAGCACATTTTAATCACTAAAAATGCCAGTTTCATGGAAAAATAGAGAGTTCAGATGTAACATCAGTTCTCCACAGGTATATAAAAGATACAACCGACGCCATTTTCTTCAGTTTTTCATAGGTTCATAGGTTGGTACTAGGCTATCAGCCCTAGGGTCTATACAAGCCTAGCCATAACAATTCCCTGGCTATTTCTTCCCACATTATTTACTTTCCTGGACCCCTGTCTAGCAGGGCGACTGACGTGATCCCTGGGGTGAATTTCCTTTCTTCCATCCAATCGTCAAGGTTCCTCTTGAAGAGGTCCAAACAGGCACTCTGCTTGACATGTATGGGCAATCTATTCCAGAGTCCGGGGAGTCTCTGGGTCAGGAACTTATCCCTCCAGCATGTTTTGTTTATTGTGATGACAAGGTTTAGATCCCTGGAGCGTGTAGCTCTGAGAGACTGGGATTTCTTTAAGTGTAGCATGTCCAACAGCTCTGGGTTTGACATGGCCTTGTATGTCAAGCAGAGATCGCCTCTGAGCAGACGATATGCGACAGAGTACAGCTGGAGTTTTTTAAGGCGGTCAGCGTAGGGCATCTGCTTTAGGTCTGTGATTCTTTTAGTGAGGTATTTCTGAGGCCTTTCCAGTTGTTGCAGATGTCTTGAGAGGTACATACCAAATGAGGCATTGTAGTCTATAATGGGTCTAATGAGGGCTGAGTACAGAGGGACAATGACCTCCTTTTTTCTGGATGGAAAGCCCTTCATGATGAGGTGTGCCACATAGAAGGATTTCCTGACTGTTGTGGCGATGTGGTTATCGAAGGTGAGACCACTGTCCACCTGTGTCCCTAAGTCTCTTATCACACTTTCTGTGTTTAGTGTACTGCAACTGTTTAGTTTTCTTGCCCCAGATGTCAGGTGCCCCCAGATAGGAAGGCTGGAAAAATAAAAATTATGCCAAATACTATGCATGCACTAATATAAACATTTCCTTCATCTACAAGCAAATACACCACATAGGTTGTATAGAGATGAGAAGAACAGAAAAGTCCCAGCAATGAAGAGGGGGATGGTGGGTGGGTAACCTGGATTGCAACAGTGAATACACTCGAACATCTACATTTATGGTAGGTACACAACTGTACTATGTTCATCATGTTTCACTGTTGCAGTCATTACACTTGGGTTGAATCCCAAAGCTGAGGTTGGGCGGCTGGGTCTAAATTGGATTTGGAGAGGCTACTAGGCCCTGCAGAACTGCAGGATTTAGAGTAGAGAGGTAAGTGATAGTGCTTGGTGAAAGTGTGCACTGACCTCTAGGTTGCAGCTTCTAAAATGTCCTTGGTTGGTACCCCTCTGAGAAAGGCTGCTGAGGTGGCTGCTGCTCTGGTAGAATGTGGCCTAATGTCCGTAGGCACTGATTTGCCATGTTGTGCATAACAGAAGCAGATGCAGTGTCCTATCCATTTTGAAATTGTCTGCTTTGTAATAGGCTTTCCTTGTGATTCTGCAGCATAGGCTACAAAAAGTTGCTCAGTTTTTCTGAAAGCTTTTGTTTTGTCCAAGTAGAAGCATAGCTGTCTGTGTATATCCAAAGCGTGCAGAAGTCTCTCCCCTTTATTCTGGGGATTTGGGTAGAAGGTTGGTAAATGAATGGTTTGGTTCAGGGCCACATTGGAAATCACTTTTGGCATGAAAATTGGGTTTGTCCTAAGAGAAACCCTGTCCTGGTGAAAAATGATGAAAGGTTCCACAGCCATTAATGCCTGTAACTCTGAGACTCTTCTTGCTGAAGTTATTGCTAGGAGCAGAGCAGTTTTCCATGATAAGAATTTTATATCAGCTGTGCTGGCTGGTTCGAAAGGAGGCAGTGTGAGTTTTTCTAAAACAAAATTGAGATCCCCAAGTTGGTGCTGGTGCTCTCCTTGGGGGTCTTATGTTTTTTGTCCCTCTGAGGTATTGTTTTAGTAGAGGATGTGAAAAAATAGGAGGTTCCCTATTGTAGTGAGCTGAAATGGCAGAGGCATGGACTTTAATTGATGAGAAGGAAAGGCCTTTGTCCAGCATCTCAGTTAGGTATTGCAAAATCTGAGGTATATTTGGGACAAGTGGTTCGGGCCCTTGTGCCTGGTTCCAAGCACAGAATCTCTTCCATTTTTCTGCATAAGATTTCCTAGTGCTGACCTCCTGGTTTCTAAAATGACATCCATGACAGCTTTAGAAAGAGGTGCATTCTGAGTGGCTACATTATCTGCCATGCTGCCAGATTTAAAGTTTTGAGTTGACAGTGCAGAATTTGACTGTTTTGTTGAGTCAGAAGATGAGGCATTTGAGGTAATGGCCAAGCTGGGCCTTGAGACAAGCTCTTTAGGAATGGGTACGAGTGCTGGCGTGACCAGTCTGGGCCAATCAGGATCATTTTTGGTCTTTCTTGTCTTACTTTTAGGAGCACCTTGGTATGAAGGGGCATTGGAGGGAAGGCACAGACTGTCAGGGCTTTCCAGCTGAATGATAGAGCATCCACTTTCCATGCTTGAGGTGATAAGTTCTTGTGCAGAATTTCTGTAGTTGGCAATTGGGAGGGGAGGCAAAAAGATCTATGTCTGGGCATCCCCATTTCCTTGTTATCATACTGAACACTTGAGGATTTAGTTTCCATTCGTGAGGATCCATGAGATTTCTGCTTAGTTCGTCTGCCAGTGTATTTTTTGTTCCTGGCAGGAATTGTGCCTGCAGATGTACCTGATAGGTCAGTGCTGTGTTCCACAAAATCATGGCTTGCCTGCATAGGGGGTAGGAGTGTGTGCCCCCTTGCTTGTTTATGTACCACATAACTGTGGCGTTGTCTGAATTTATTAGTAGTTGTCCTGGATGTAGTAAGTCCTTGAAAGCTGTCAGGGCATTCTGTACAGCTAGCATCTCTTTCTGATTGATGTGAAGATGCATTTGCTCCTTGGGCCACGTGCACTGAATACATATTCCTGCCATATGTGCCCCCCAGGCATAATCCGATGCATCCGTTGTTATTGTCTGCCTGGCTGTGGGTAAGGTGAAAGGCTGTCTCTTGTTGTGGTGACAGGCCTGGGACCACCATCGAAACTCCTGTTGTAGGCAGGGAATTAAAGTTATGATTGTCTCCAGGCTGTGACAATGTTGAGTCCAAACACTTTTCAGATACCATTGTAGTTTCCTCATATGCAGTCTTGCATATGGAATTAGTAGAATGCAGGACGCCATGAAGCCCAGGGCCTGCAGAATTTTTCTTGCAGGGAGCTGGGTCTTTGTTGACATAATTTGAAAGTATCGAGTCAGTTGCCTTTGTTTGTCTGGCATGAGATAAGCCATCTGGGCAGTTGTATTTACGCTTGCACCCAGGAATATTATCTCTTGAGAGGGCACTAGTTTTGATTTCTTTTCTTTTACTGTGCACCCTAGGCAAATTAGTAATCTTTTTACAAATGCCAGATGCTTTGGTAGAATGTCCTTGCTCTCTGCTTGAATAAAGCAGTCGTCCAAGTAGGGATATATTTGAATTCCTTTTTGTCTGCAAAATGCGATTACTGGTGTCAGGCATTTTGTGAAGACCCTGGGCGCAGTAGATAAGCCAAAGGGCAGTGCAGAGAATTGGTAACGCATTGAGCCTGCTATGAATCTGAGGTATCTTCTGCAAGTTTGTCTGATTGGGACATGCAGGTATGCCTTCTTGAGGTCCAAAGTAACTAGCCAAGCCTTCTTGCCCAGAATGGGTAGAAGCTGTTGTAGTGTTAACATTTTGAATTTTGGAACATCCAGGAAAGTATTTAGGATTGACAAGTCCAGTATTGGTCTCCAGGCTTTGTCCTTTCTGGGTACTAAGAAAAGTCTTGAGTAAAATCCTTGCCCCTGTTCTTGCTGTGGTACTCTTTGAATAGCTCTCATGTCCATGAGAGCAGCAATTTGTTTTTGCACCTCTGCCCATTGGTTTTGTGGCAGGTCTGGCATACCTCTTGATTTTGGAAGCGTGTGAAAGTGGAACCTGTAACCTTGAGAAACAATATTCAGTACCCATTTGTCCTGCGTGATTATGTGCCAATTTCTTGAAAAAAGTGCTAGCTTTCCCCCTAGGGGTGCTGCCAAAAGGTAAGTGCTTGGCATCTTGGGACTGTTTCCTATAAGGTTGTGATTTATCTTCCCCTCTTTTGGGGCCTGAAGCACCCCCACTGTTTAGGTCTGTAGGAGCCTTGGGGCTGAGATCTGCCTCTTGGGCGTCTGTATCTGCCTCTTTGTGGCCTGTCTGACACTGGAAAGGACCAATTTTTTGAAGGCCAGTTTCTGCTAAACCTGGGTGGTTGAACCTGTAAGAAATCCTTTACTGTCTGCATTGATTTTGCTTTATCCTCCATTTTCTTTAACAACTCTTCTGCCTTAACACAAAACAAAGTATCATGCTGTAGTGGGGCATCCAATAATTTAACTTTAACATGGTCAGGTAAGCTTTATTCTTCCAACCAAGCATGCCTTCAGATAACAGAGCCTGTAACTGCCGCTCTACAAGAAGCCTCTAATGAATCAAAACCACATTGTTAAGTATGCTTTCCCACTTGTTCAGCTGCATGCAATAAATCCTGCATTTCCTTACTGTCAGGACTTTCTGAAATTGTAACCATTTTCTGCTTTAACAATGACATGAGATACTGTTGATATTTAAGCATGTGAAACTGGCAATTTAAAGCCCTTACAGCTAAAGTAGCAGAAGTGTAAACATTTTTCCCCCATCAGTCCAGAGCTCTGGAATCTCTATCCGAGGGGACAGGATTTTTAGCAGTGGAAGCCTTAACCCCTTTAGGACCCTGAGAAATTGTTTCTGGATCTACAGCAGGGTTTTTGTAAAGAAATTTATGAGAGTCAGGGACCCTGGACCCTGTACTACCTGTCTGGCTTGACTGGTGCAGGGGGTAAAGAATCAGGAGTCGGACTGGATTCAGAAAAAACATCAACAATATCAAGCACAGGAAGAATAGCCAGGGGCCTGTGCTGGGGCAGTAAAAGAGAGTCTCTGAGCCTTTTCTTGGATTCTGAATAATCCTGGCTCTCCCAGTGGAAATGCTCCCTCATGGTATGTAGAGTTTCCCCAAAAGAATAATCCTCAGGCGGAGAGGTTGAAGGTATAGACTCTTCTGCATCAGAGTCCTCATAGAGAGGGAGAGAATATCCTTGATCAGAAGAGGTATCAGAGGAAATAGAAACCTGGTCAGAGGAATCATAGTCAGTGTCTTAACTAGGCCTTTTGTCAGGAGGGAGATGGGAATCCCTGATTAAAGTAATTAGGTCTTCGGCCATTTTAAGCATCTGTTTCTTTGGCATGGATGACTGTTCAGGAGAATGCTGTACTTGTTTCCTTGTCTTTATTGGTGTTTTTAACTTTGCCTTGGCTGCTGTAGTGGGCATAATTGTAAGCTGTGAAGGCTTGAAAACACCCTCAGAAGCCGATGCCTGCTCAGCGGCTCCAGACCCATCTGAGGGAATAGTTTCCGTAGGCCCAATACCTTGAGTTTCCACAGGCCTCGGTGTCTCCACGTGGCTGTCGGATAGGGCCTGTGACTCTGAGGTAGCGGGTGTCAGGGGCTGCGAAAGCGCCTCACTGAGAACCGGCGACTGGCCTAGAAGAGGCTTCGTCATCAGTTTTGGACCTCGGATGCCTGTCCTTTTCTTTGTCTTTGTGTTTTTTATAAATTCCGGTTGTCGGGTTTTCCGACGGCATTATGGAATTAAACCTTCGGCTAAAATAATGTAAAGCAAAATCAAACCGACATTTAATAATGCGTTTGCTGAATCTAGCACAAAACCGACAACTAGTAACGTCGTGGTCAGAGCCTAGGCAAGGAATACAGTAAGAGTGGAAGCCCTTATGAGGTATTTGCTTCCCACAAGAAATACAATTATTAACTTTTACTGACATCGGTCTGGAGCAAGAAAAAGTTTCCCCAATGAGGTACTTAGCTTTATTGAAGACTACGGTTCTGAAACTCAATTCTGAAACTCTCAGGAGTCGGCTGACCGGCACTTGCGAACTGCTTTTGCTTCGGGCACTGCGCAGCAAGAAAGACTGAAGAAAATGGCGTCAGTTGCATCTTTTATACCCCTGGTGCACTGACGTCAGGGAAGAGGTGACAGCAACCAACACTGGACCGAGACTTTGGAACTCGGGTCGACTGCAGGTAGCCTGCCGGCGGATAACCCAAGTGTAATGACTGCAACAGTGAAACACGATGAACATGTAGGGTTTTGTTAAGTGTACGTGTGTGTATTTATTAGTTTGTTTGTGTATAGTTTCGTAGGGTAAGTGTGCGATAGTTATTGACCTTGGGGTTAGGGTGCAGGTTAAGGTTAGTGGATAGATAGGAATATATGTATGGTTTAGTGTAGGGTTAGAAGTAGGGTTTTGTTAAGTGTATGTGTTTGGTTTATTTATTTTGGTGTGCTTGTGTTGTGTGTATGTTTCTTGGAACAGCAAATGTTTTCCCTGGGAAAACATCCGCTATTCTGAGTGTTCAATGTTACATTTCGAAATTTCAAGTTCAAGCTTATGGTGTTCGATATTTTGGAATTTTGAATATATGATACAGACCCAAGCATGAGATGAGACATTGCTGTAACTGTAATCAATCTTGTTGCATCTGCACAAGAAAGAGAGATTTTTCTAAGATATTTAAATGGAAAAAGAAGTGCGTTCAAAGAATATGCATACTGCTAAGCAGAAATATAAAAATGAACTGTTTGTAAAACTGCTGCAGTAAAAAGACTTGTACTATGAAATCTAACAATACAACTAAAACAGTGAAACAGGAGTCCAAGGCAGCTTACTGAACAGAAATTATGAAAATGAACACAGTATGGACTTTAAATAAGATACAGGTGCAGATCACAGTACCTAGCCAGTCGCAAGAATGCCAGATGATATTTTTTTTATCAATACTGGATGCAAACAAATCTTTTCTGGCAAATAAAGCTAGCTGAAGCAAGTAACATACTGTGTACATTTAATAGGCCATTAGGAAGACATGGGATCCTTGGATTCATGCTTATTTCGATAGTGTTAGGGGTTTTCCAGAGGGCATAAATAACTGAAGGACTGGAAGGTGCTGTAAACATAACTTATAATAATTATGGTGTACTTGGATACAAGAACAGCAGGAAAAGAGAGAGAGAGATTAACTGTTGAATACAGCAAGGCAGCATCATTTCAAGTTATATAAGAGCAAATGTAAACATCAGTGACAAGTCTGAAATACATGGATCATATACTAGTATCAGGGGAGTCAAAACCCAGGTCTAGAAAAATCAGAGCAACTGTGCAAACACCAAAGACAGAACACAAGCAAACTTTACAAAAAACTTTCCATGAATGGCAGGGTGTCTTGAAACGTTTGTACCTAATATGTCTAAGATTATTATGAAGAAAACCAATACAAAAAGTAGTAGATTGGAAATGGATTTATGTACAAGATGAAACTTTTGAGATACTTAAAACTAAATTACAGATGCTCCAACACTTAAGAAATATGACTGAATAAGCCAACGGTTCTGCAAGTAGATGACAGTTCATAGAATGATAAAGGAGCTGTGATCCTAAGCAACTGTGCAAACACCAAAGACAGAACACAAGCAAACTTTACAAAAAACTTTCCATGAATGGCAGGGTGTCTTGAAACGTTTGTACCTAATATGTCTAAGATTATTATGAAGAAAACCAATACAAAAAGTAGTAGATTGGAAATGGATTTATGTACAAGATGAAACTTTTGAGATACTTAAAACTAAATTACAGATGCTCCAACACTTAAGAAATATGACTGAATAAGCCAACAGTTCTGCAAGTAGATGACAGTTCATAGAATGATAAAGGAGCTGTGATCCTACAGACCGATTTCTTTTGGTCATGGTGTTTACAGTTGCACAAAAATATGTTCAAATAGAAAGAAATGTTAGTAATTATGAATGAATGCAAGAAATGTACTGCATATGTTTATGGTAAAGAAGTTTAGGTGAAGACAAACTTCTCTTCCTTGCAAGGCATAGTTTATCAAAATCTTTATACAAGACACCTCTAAGGCTGCAAAGGCGGTTGCTTAAAGGAAAACTCCACCTTGGAACTAAAAATGTTTTTTCAGAGTATCTTTGTTTTTCTTAGCTATTTAATATATCAAAATCACTCCACATTTCATATAAAATGTTAATATGTTTTTCCATAAAATAGCCGTAGTGGGATCTGGCAAATTAATTTCTTATTTTACTGCTTTCATGTCTCCTTCCCAGAATCCATTTCAAGTTCCCTTTGTACAAGTCATGATAGATATAAGGAAGTGATGACTTCTCATCCCATTGACATACAATGTAAGCAGTGTGAGCCACATGCATCTTAACATACCTTCTGTAGCAGAAATACTTAATTTTTTTTCCTGCATGACCATTACCATTTTTCCTTGGTCTCAGATGAAAAGGAGTCTTTGTGCCCAGCTGGACTTCCACAGTTAACAAATGTAAAATAAACAAGGAAACAAACAAATGGATGAATGAATAAATAAATAAATATTTCTCTCAGAGCTGGTTTTAAGCTATTCACAGCAGTTGTACAGCTCCATGCTTTTGTAAGATGTGTCAGTTTCCAGTCCTCCACATACCTTATGAGGTATCAAAGCTATCAGGGCAAACCTGGAGCTATTAACAAAACGTCAAAGAACTGGCTCTGTTGTTCATCAAGCGTCTTCAGTAAGAAATAATTTTTTAACCTGAATGTTGTAGAATGCTCTTGCTGTTTTTGCTCAAAAGTATTTTGCAAGCTCAGTACAAAAGGTACAACCATGTCTTCTTGAATTTGTGTAGCTATGAGATTTTTTTAAACCGATGCACAAATTTCTTCATACATTAGTGGTGGTGCTGCGGTGGCGTTGTCGCCTCACAGTAAGACGTTGTCCTGTTCGATTCTCAGTTAGAGCATCTTCTGTGTGGAGACATGCGTGAATGGGCGTACCTTCATTGAAGGTTGTGCGTCAGGGCTGGCAACTCGGCACATAAAAATCTACTGCCAATCATTACCGGACCAGAGTTCCGCTGTGGCGACCCCTAACAGGGAAAAGCCAAAAAGACACAACAACATTACATTTTCTCACTTCTGGTATATTGGTACCATTTGATTTGCAAAATTATAACATATGGACACTACATCAAATCATAATCCTCGGAGAAGTCAAATTATTTCTCTGTGCTGTAAGACTAAAACAATACTTCCTATAAAACTGTGGCAATTATAGAAGAGCATAACATAGCATAGTGTTATATGCTTATATTTTTATTTTTTAATAGTCTGCAAAGCTCTCCCTGGCTAGCGCCTCTTACGAAGAGCATTCCAAAGCATGTAGGTACATAGCAACTCAAAGTAAAGGCAAAAAAGCTTGAGCTTCTACTTCTGAATACCTTTTTAAATCCTATAGATGTATTGTTTTTGTAGTTAACGCCTTCCATGTTTGAGCCTCGCTAACATACGCTTGTACTGAGTGGCTTAATTTTACGACAGCAAACGGACTTAATTTGTCTGCCTGGATAGTAGAGACACGCTGAATGTGTCGTGACTCTTAAGGTTTAGCTATTAACTCAATATACTACATTTGTACCTCACCTAGGGTTACACATGTGAAATGCTTTTATTTTTTTTTGTAGTCTATTAAGGTTTTCATGGCCACCGCCTCCCACGAAGGGCATTTCCTAAGCATGCAGGTACACAGGTACTCCATGTAAAGCCTATATAGCTAGCTCCTCTGGGTACCATAACCTTACATTAGCTGGGGACAGCTCCTTGAGCTGTTTTTCGCTAAAGCTGATATACTCGCATTTCAGCGCTGATGCGCTTCCTTAGCTAATAAGGGACCCAGTAACCAAACATAGAATCTTGCATCTTGCATGGTGTTATCACTATTTAACTGCAATACTCTATACCTCCTACTCTGCAGTATTATCAGTTTATTCCTAAACATATTGACTGGATAGATATTTATTGGGTTAATCCTTCTTAATACAGATTGTGTCTTAAATGTGATGGTAATGGGCTACCAAGCATTTATATAAAGTCCAGATATTGCACTGTCTATGTAGTAATGCTTGTATTTATGGCTATTTTTAATAACTAGATTTTGCTTTTTAGCTTAAAGTGGAATTGTGGATTAAGGTCTTACTGAGCTTGAAACAGTGTATTACTGCAGTATATTGTTTTTTTTAGCTGCTGTTTTATATAGGAAAGATTGCTATTTATGTTATGTGTCTATGATAACTGTTATAAATGTTACCAAACCTACCCAACATGTCCTAACTCTTGCGTTTGCTCCCCACTCCATTGTTGTTTTTTCTCTCTCCTGTCAGCACCATACTCTCCTGTGCTATCTCCTGCACTAGTCTCTTGAAATCAACCTGCCTTGTGGAATGAACTCTTTCTGAATGCTTGCAGTGGTATCTCAAAGCCTAATCTCCCTGCAACCTGTCTCAAGTTAACAAGAAAGTATGTTGTTGGTCTCTATATCCTGCCTATAATTTTCTGTAAACCATTGTAATAAATCCCTCCAGGGAACCAAATGTAGGCTTCAGGCCAGCACAGACAGCAGTCTCCACCGCCCTTTTCTTAACTTATCTATTACCCACATACCTCCTAACCTAGAACAGTAAGCCCTATTACTTGTAGTCACCCCCTCCCTAGTTACACAACCAGACAGTCTCCCTCTTCTATCTCCTGTAATATCAAACCCGGCCAAAGGTGACACCCCTAAACCCCAGCTTTATCTCTTGGGTACCTCCTGCCCACTTGCTTTATTTTCACAAATCTTCGGATTCCTAAGACTACCTAACCTACTATTTCCTCACTCTTGTCTTACCCCGGTTACAACAACTGACTCCATTCTCTGACTCCTTACTTATCTCTGCACTTAACTACTGCTGACTTACCTTAGTATACAGCTCTTCTAACTGTTTTCCTGACAAGCACTTTTACTAACTGTTTCTACCCGCTCCGTTCACCCTGCGGGCTCACTCCGCTCCCCTCCCTACCCCCAATTCCCACCCACCCCCAGGGCTCCTACCTTTATACTTCCTAGACCACACCTCTTCCTCCATCCCACCCCTTCCTCTGTCATCACTGTCCAAACCCTTACTTCCTTCCCACCACTTTAATCCTATCACACAACGTATTTTTTCATCTTACTCTACACAAACACTCTTCTCTTTATACTTCCTCCTTACACACTATTTAGCTATCCACGTCCACTAACTATACCCTAACACATCGCCCTCCCAAATTTAATTGATACTACCCTCTCTCCCTCCTCCTCCCAATACAGTTTAAGCTTCTACCTTCTTATTGCCAACTAATACTCATACAATGAAGAATCAAAACATCCCACCCTTTATCTCACTCTTACTAATACGTTCACTAATACCTTCCCTAATGCTCACTCATCTACTCACTTTCCTTGAAAGTCCACTTGACCCACTACTAAATTATCCCAAAACAGAAACCATCTCACTAAACTCACACCCACAACTTACACATGCTAATATCACATTCTCTTCTAAATACATACTTCCTAAATTTCATCGAACACAACACACAAAATATAATAACCTCAATCCCAGGAAATGTCTATTTCATTACAGTAGAATCCATAACCTTTACTTTCTAAACATACTACTCTCTTTAAAAGATGGCGACATCCACCCTAACCCAGGGCCTTCAACTTCTCCTTCTTCATCCCTCAACTCCAAAATGTATCCTACCCATATATTTTCCAAACAATCTAACTCCCTTACTATTGCACATCTTAATATAAGCAGCATAAACAATAAAATTACCCAATTACAAGCCCTGACTGAAATCTACTCCTTTGATATTCTATGCTTAACAGAAACTTGGTTAAAACCTACAACCAAAGACAATCAGATCATTCCACCTGGATATAATATCCTAAGACTTGACCGAACTTCCAAAAGAGGTGGAGGAGTTGCTATCCTATATAAACCTAACCTACATTTAACCACCTATGACTTCAAACTACCTCTAGACTCCAATGCAGAGATTCTTATCTCAAAACTTCTTATTAACAATTCCAAATCTATCATCTGTATGTACATACCCCCAGGTAACAACATAGCAACTATGGAATATATTCTCTCCTGGCTATCCCAAAACCTACCTCAAGAAACGATCATCCTAGGTGATACAAATATAGACTGGACTTACTTCTGCAGTAACCTCCCTTCCAACCACATAAACCTATATGGGTATTCCCAAACTATCACCTCCCCTACCAGGATAAACAAATCCAATAAGAAATCTAGCCTATTAGACTGGATTCTTATTAACCGTCTTCCCCATACTTATGACTCAGGAACTCTCCCAGATGATTTAAGTGACCACTCCCTTACCTACATAATCAGACATAAAACTAACTGTCCCTCTCCCACATCCACAATAAGCATCAGATCCAAAAAGAACTTTAACTCTGAACTATTCCAGATGGAACTAAAAGCATGTAACTGGTCACCACTACAAAAGTTATCCTTAGATGAAGCCGTTACTTACTTTAACTCCAACTTCCTTACCATCCTGAACCACCATGCCCCAACCAGACAAATTAGAACAAAAAACAAACATGCTCCATGGCTCTCTAAAGAAACCAAACAAAAAATCAAAGATAGAAACAAACATTGGGTAATGTGGAAAAAGACTCAAAGTCCCATCCACCAACAAACCTTCAGACAACTAAGAAATCAAACTAAAAAAGCTGTAATATCAGATAAAAAAAACTACTACCTACTATCCCAACAAGCGAATCAAACCAAACCACAGAAGTTCTGGTCCAGCATCAACCAACTACTCCACCCAGGGCAATCAACCACTCCTAGCCCTCAAAATACTGAACACAAAACTTCAATAAATACAGCTAATGATTTTAACACATTCTTCACTAATACTATACAAACACTAGCTAGCCAGCTCTCACCTCAGAACTTCACTTTACCTACTAAAAAAACAAACTCTTCTCCTTCCTTTCAACTTCAACCCGTCCCTACATCATATGTGCTTACCCTCCTTCAGAAATTGAAACCATGCTCTCCCTCAGCAGACCAACTACCTGCAGAATTTCTGCAACTAGCCGCTAAAGCCATTGCCTTCCCAATATCAATCCTGATCAACAGAACCATTACTGAAAGTTATATCCCTTCTATATGGAAAATCTCCCATATTATCCCCCTCCACAAAGGTGGCCAATCTACCGAGCTTTCCAATTATCGACCCATTGCCCTCCTCTCACCTCTAGCTAAGATTATGGAAAAATGCATCCACAAACAGCTGCTTCAACATTTAACACAAAATAACCTTCTAGCTAACTGCCAGCATGGTTTTAGACCTTCACATAGTACCTCCACTGCCCTTCTCTCCTTTACAGATACTATCAACAAACACCGTAGTCTAAAGAAACTCTCTTCTGCCCTATTCATTGACTTATCTAAAGCTTTTGACATGGTGAATCACCAAATTCTCATTACCATAATAAAATCCCTATCACTTGATTCATCCTCCATACAGTGGTTCCAGTCCTACCTTGACAATAGACAGCAGGCAGTACTATGGCACAAGTCTCTCTCTACCCACTTACCAGTCAACCTCGGTGTCCCCCAAGGATCCATCCTTGGACCTCTACTTTTTTCCATTTTCATCAATGACCTCCACCTAGCCATCCCTCAAGCCTTATGTATACAATATGCAGATGATTCCACACTTATATGCTCAGCCTCATCCTCTTCAGACCTCAGACCTCCTATACCTTACCCAACAAGTCTTCAACACAGTAGAGAAATGGTTCACTCATAGATGCCTTCTCTTAAACCCCAAAAAGACTAAACTCCTTCTTTTCTCTCCCACTAGTAAATTCCCCCCATTGGATTTCTCAGTCACTTCTATCAACAAAACTATTATATCCTCTGAAGCTACCACTAAACTATTAGGAGTCACCATCGACAATAAACTAAACTTTGATATACATACAAACAATACTATAAAATCTGTTAATAAAAAATTAGGCTCCCTGTATCAGATTAAATCTTTTCTCCTACCCTCTGCTCGTACAACAATAGCACACACACATCTAATATCTCCTCTTCTATATGCCTCACCTATCTTTACTAAACTATCTAAAAATAACCTCAGCAAACTGGAAAGGTCCTATAATAACATCACCAGATTTGCCACAGGAAACCCATTTTGAACCCATCATTGCCTCAATTTAAAACAGCTAGGCTGGCTTGAACTACAGAACCTAATTAAATTCCATCAACTAACTATAGCTTACAAAACCCTTTACACACCATCCAAAACACCTGCTCTATCCACACTAATCACTCCCTACAAAAACCTAGATTCCCTAAGGTCTTCACATAAACTCATAGCAAATTCTACCAAAACAAACAACAAGGCCGGTGACTCTCTTTTTTCTAATACAGTAGGGAAAGCCTGGAATCTTCTACCAAATGATATTTCTACATTTCCCTCACTGTCCAGTTTCAAAAACAATCTGAAAGTATATCTCAAATCTCACTGGCTATGTCATTGCTCCAAACCTGACTAGCTCTATAGTCACCCTATACTCTGATCCTCCCCCTTCTTTCCCTTCAGGAAAAAAAAAAAAAATTGTTTTTGTTTTTTGGGATATTAACTGCATCTACTGTTAAGATTGGATTCTATACTGACAATTTACTTAGAAGTGTTATAATTATCCTGTAATTCAGTCTGTTTTATGCTTTTTTTTTGTATTGTTTTGTTTATATGTTTGATTCATAGAAATTAGTTAAATTAGCTGTATTTACCTAGGAGCTTTTCTCCCCTGGCCTCTACTGAAAATGGACATGTATCCAGTTAGACTAGCCTGGTAAACAAATGTAAAATAAAATAAATAAAATAAATAAATAACTGTTAACTGGATCTCTATACAAAGGTTTACCACCTTTTCAGATACCCAAATTGTAACATTCTTATCAAAACTAAAGATTTTGCATGGCAAACCATGTAATCAACAAATGAAGAAAATGTATTTTTATCTTAATACCAAAATAAAGACTCTGTGATGTATATTTGTTATTTATACCACTTCATAAGATGGCTTAAATGTAGCATCACAATTTCCTGTGATATTTAGAAACAAAGGTCAGTAAATATTTTTTTCCTGTAAAATATGATTTTTACCATTTTTCATTTTTTTATTTTCTTGTAGGACAACACTGTCCAAATCAGGACTGTCCTGTAAAAAGAATGTGAGGTGGTAACCCCATCAACTATATGCAACTATACTGTTTCTCTTCCTCTCTGCAGCAAAGGCAGGGAAAAACTGTTTCAAAACACTGCACGTATTTTTCACCAGCTACTCTTGTCAGCAAGACTGACTGCCTATGTAAGACTGTGAACAATTCTTGACAAGAAAAAATGGAAGTTATGTACTTACAATAATGCAAGACCTTTTCATTCTATTCCATCTGATATGACTGTTTGGTAACAAGCAACCTGTCAGATCCTATTTGGCCTTTCTAAAGCTGCTTTTAGATCTTTCCCTTCTGTCTTACTGCCCCTAGATCAAGTTTGCTGACCATTGATGGAAGACTAACTAAAGGAAGAGATACACTGGCGGAAGACCTTTCTGATAGTCTACATTTTTCTCAATATTTAATTATTTAAAAAGAAGTTATGTACTCACCATAACGTTCCATCTGAGTTGTTGCTTTTCATTTGTCTTCAACCTGTGGGACTCAGATCTGGCACAGATCCGACTTGGATGCATTTTCTAGCATCAGATCTGAACTCCAAGCTCCTCCCCTACCCATAATGCCTCTTGTCTCCCACCTCCCCTCAGATCGATTTTGCTGCCAACCATAACACCTTGACCTAACCAAGAGCCTAACACCTTGGTATTAGTACACTGAAAGCACCACAGGAACGACAAAAGCTTGCCAAAGTAAGGGTATGTCTTATCCACCCAATGCACCACACAGCCCACAAAAGGCAGGGGGAAGGAGGGAAGGATGGCTGAAGACAAATGAAAAGCAACAAGTCAGATGGAACATTATGGTGAGTACATAACTTGCTTATCTGAAGTTGTTGTTTTCATTTGCTCTTCAACCTGTGGGACAGATTCTCCAGCTACCACCAGACCCTGGGAGGTCCTCATGGAAGGATATTCTAAACCACGGCAGTGCCAAAGGATGCTCTGCCTCTGGACAGGAGATCCAACTTATAGTGAGCAATAAATGTGTGCGAGGATGCCCAAGTCGCCACAGAACAAATGTCATCCAATGAAACCCTAGACCAAAAGGCCACTGAAGTAGCCAAAAACCTAGTAGAATGCTCTTTAATTTGACCTGGTGGACCTTTGGCTGTATTTGCCCAAATTATTCACTGAGAGATCCAATGAGCAACAGTCACTGACACAGGTTTCCCTAAAAAAGGCTTAGAAAAGGAAACAAAAAGTTGGTCTTACTTGCGAAAGGACTTTGTTCTATGCAAATACAAGTGAAACTGCTTATGAATGTCAAGCAAGTGCAATTTATACTCTATTCTGAAAGTTGGGGAAGAAAACAGGGAGATACCCGATTAATGTTGGATTCCAAAGCCACTTTTGGGAGAAAGGAAGGGTTCGTACCCAAGGACACCCCATCTTTATGGAACACCATACAAGGATGCTTAATAGATGAGGCCTGAATCTCTGACACTCATTTGGCCGAAGTAATAGCTACCAGAAAGGCTGTCTTCCAAGACAGGAATTGCAAATCCACTGTAGCTGTAGATATAAAGACGGAAGAAACCAAAGCTTGTAGAACTAGAGTAAGATCCCAATGTGGTGTGGGGTCCTTGACTGGAGGCCGAAGTAAAAAGGCTTTATAAAGCTTATAAAAAGCTAGGGAAGCAGAATTATGTCCTATATGAAAATTGGATATAGTTGCCAGTTGCCAGCTGAACCTTAACCGTAGAGAAGCTGGCACCCTGATGAAAAATATCTGTCAAAAACTCCAGAATAGCAGGAGCTAGAGCAGTGAAAGGATCCAAATCATGTTGGGATGCCCATATCAAAAAGTTTCCCAGTGGACAATTTGTGAGCCGCTACCAAAATCTTAACCGAAGAAGACAGCTATCACTGCAACTGGAGCAGCCAAGCTCTAAGCTTCAGACTGACTAGATCTGGGTGTGGGATCCCTGAGGAATGCAAGATCAGATTCGCAACTGAATCTAACGTCCAAGGAGGACACACTATATGAGGCCATAGAGAGGGGAACCATACTTGGTAAGGCCAGAAGGGGGCAATGAGGATCACTAAGTTCCCTAGTTGTCGAGCTTTCTGAATGAACTTTGAGATCAGGGGAAGAGGAAGATAAGCATACAGAAGTTCGGAGGGCCACGCATGAACCAGAACGTCCCTGGGGAACTCCCCCAGAGGGGGGTTCAGAGCGAAATACTTGCTGCACTTCAAGTTGGAAGGAGAGGGGAAGAGATCGCAGTAAGGCCGATCCTACTTTAAGATCATCTGTTCTCTTACTGAAGGATTCACAGACCACTTAAAGCATCAGAACAGATTTGCTGAGCCTGTCCACCAGAATGCTAGGCCTCCCTGGAATGTGCACTGCCACCAGAAAACGGCCAGTGGAGATCACCCACTCCCACAATCTCATGACTTTGCGACAAAGGGGATAAGATCTGGTTCCACCTGTTTGTTGATGTACCTGAATACAGTGTCTGTTTGGATAGCAATCATCCCTCAGGGAAGATGGGCATGAAGAGCTTGCAATGCCAGTAGTATTGCCCTCATCTCCAGGATGTTGATATGCAGTTTGGTATCCAGGGAAGACGACGTGCCTTGGAATGTCATTCCTATGTGTCAAAGGAAAAAACTTCAAAGACCAATACACGTAAGGTTCAGTTAAGGCACTTTAATTTACTTGCAGCAAGGAGACAAAAGCATGCAAATACAAGGATTTGTCTTAACAGGAAGTATGTTCATTCTTATACTATTTTACAAGACATGGCCTTCTAAGCTGACGTAACTAAACACAACTTTCAGTATTGTTCTACAGCAGATGTTACTCAGATTTTCTGCTGACATGACTAGATTTGTGAGAAACTTTTCAGAAAACAACCTGGCCTTGGTGACCATTAATCCGTTTACAAGCGTCTATTGTACAGTGTTACATTTCAAGGTACTTTTCTAATACAGATACAAGCAAATGCTGATTGAAGTTCATATTTTCAAGCAGGCTTTGTACTAATTATCTGTAACTTCTACAGCTGTGTATTTTCTCATGGCACAGTGGAACTTCTTGTCTAAGTTTCATACAAGTAGTATTGTTCTATTCATTATTTTCCTAACGCAAGCAGAAATCACCTGCTTCTCAGTAAATTTCCAAGGCATAAGCAATATTTTAGCTAACAATACAAGGTCAGAAAGCAACTGCAGTTTGTACAGATTTATGCAGTATGAAATAGAATAAATGTGTTAACTCTTTCCCAGCTCTAAATGCACTAAGCATATTGCTAATACACACATTAATACATATTTTTCTAACATTTCTCCCATATTAATACTTTTACTCTACTTTCAAAATAAGCATAAACAGTTTGTTTTCTTCTCCTAACCTCTTTCACTCAGGATTTGCAGTTAAGAGAGTCATTCAGTTTAAACTTATGAAAGCATTTTTAGTCTTTTAACAGTTCTTCAAACTCAGTACTTTGATATAAGGTTTCAGAAACTGACATGTCTAGAAGGTCTTTAATCAGTCTCTTCATGCAGGGGATACCACAGCAAACACATACTCCCAGTAGAAGCATACCTACACAAATGGCAATCAGGATGTTCATTAGGATGGTACCCCACCCACTAAACCATTTCTGAAAAAGTCCGCCAGTGGGTTTGGGCCTGGTTTGGTCATGGCCGACACTTGCTGAATTACCTCAAGATGATTGTCTATCTCGTGTTTATGGTCAGAAATATACGAATAGCATTCTTCTTGGATTAAAGCACACGTACCACCTCTTGCCACTAGGGTGAAGTCGAGAGCCATGTGGTTTTGGAGCACTACAGTTCTCATAGCATTCAGTTCATCAGTCACCAATTCGAGAGCAGAAAAAGTTGTGTTGCTCATTACTTCGAGAAGTTTTGACAGTTTTCTCAGCTCCCAGATCGATTTCACTGCTCCATATGCTGGTAATATGCCTGCCCACGATATAACGCTATCACTCAAGTCCATGTGTGTCAGTCTATTGCCTAAAGAGTGATGGTCTTTCCAACACGCATCGATTTGTCCCAATGGATTTACAGGTTTCTTGATGACTTCTCGGACATTTCGAATTTTCCCATGAGGCAAAACTGCAGTGTGTCGTATGGCTGGAACCAGGTAACCCAAAAAACAACTGCCGGACCAATTCTTAGGTAACCATTTGTATGCCTTTCTACCGCACACAAAATAACAATCCTCTACTTTAGTAGTAACCTTGCTATGAATATATACTCGCCCTGCATGAAACATTTTTCTATCAATTGTAGACAGCTGTTTATAAAGAATAGAATTGTGTTTTACTTCAAGTGTTTTATGCATCAATCCAAGAAAGTAATCATAGTTTGTATTACAATAAAGATCTACTTTGTTACCTTTAGTGTAACATTTACAAGGAACAGTCACATTGCAATTGCTCCAACCCACCTGAACAGTATCATTTTTATAAAAACACACAGTTCCCTTTTGTGGAACAGACAAGTGCAATGCTATTTTATCTTGTGCTCTAATGGTTGAGGTATCATAAATCAAGTTCTCCCAGGTCTCATTGACCCCTAGGGGGACTGTAGTCATTAATAACCTCCTGTATGCTGTCGGCAAAGCTGTGCAAATCCAGCAATTCGAAACATTGAAAGTCTCAGCGTACACATATTTAATTGCCTGGTAAGTGTTGAAGTTTGGATGCCAGTTTATGAGTAACGCTTCACGTTAGTTCAGTCTGTGTGGCTGGGAAAAGAAAAGGCCACAACAAAAAGATTATTGTCACAAATACAGTTAACAGGATGATTATGCAATACTGCTGAGGAAAGGGTTGTTCTGCATTCTTGTTTCTTCTGGAATCTATCATTTTTGCTCTTGGCATGTAACAAGATTTTTGTCCAGTTCAAAGTTTTTAACTAATTTACAGTGCGTCAGGTGGATCCAAGAGGCATGCTCTGCGATTTTAACTGCAGTGGGTGTTGACAAAAGCACTTGATATGGACCTTCCCACATCGGAGACGCCCAGTTTTTCTTCTTGGCCACCTTCAGCCAGATCCACACTCCAGGGGGCACTGCCACTTCTGACGGTCTGGTCCGTTCTTTATCTAAAACAGAATTTAACTGCAACAAATGTTTAGAATTTAACAAATTATGCATATACTCTGCTAATGTACTGTCAGCTTCCTGGTCTGCGGGCATGAGAGATTTCCAGTGAGGCATATAGTAATATAGTAAGTCCTTCCAAAGAGTTTTTCAAAAGGAGTCTATCCTTTTGCATTCGGAACAGTTCTCATGCTCAACAGTGCCGGGGCAGACAGTACACCCATTTTCTCTGCGTTTCTGCTACTAATTTTCTTAGCTTGCTCTTTAAAATCCCATTATGTCTCTCTACTAGCCCTGCTGATTGAGGGTGATACGCACAATGATTTTTTAGGGAAATGCAAAAATGTTTACTTAACTGCTGTATGGTCCGATTCACGAAGTGTGTGCCGTTGTCACTGTAGATCCTTTCCAGAAAGCCGAATCAAGGGATGATTTCTTTAACAAGAACTTTGGCCACCGTCGTAGCGTCTGGATTTTTAGTCAGAAAGGCTTCCACCCATCTGGAAAACATATCTACAATGACAAGACAATACTTCTTATTTTCACATTTATTCAACTCGATGAAATCCATACAGATAGTATGAAACGGATACGGTGGTGTAGGGAAACTCCCTTACTTGGGCTTTAACGCCCCTTGTGCATGATGTTTATTACAGATGTGGCATAATGAACAAAAATTTTTAGAGTAATTTGCGAATCCATACGTCGTGAACACTTGGTTCACCAGCTGTACCATCCCCCCTGTTGAGACATAGCACTGCCCATGGCTCAACAAAGCTGCATATCTAAACAAATTAGACAGCAATATTGGTTTCCCTTCTTTAGAGATGTACAGCCCTTTTTCGAGAATTGCTCCTCGTTTTACCCATCTTTGTTTTTCAGTTTGCGTAGTAAGTGTTTGCATTGTCTTTAACATTTCTAAGTCTAAAATCTAAGAAGGGTTGTAATTCCTCATTCAAAATAAATACTTCTGAAGCTGCCTGCTTTGCAGCTGTGTCAGCTCTCGCATTACCTTTTGAAATCCTGTCCTGTTGCTTGGTATGATCTGTGCATTTACAAATAGCTACTTTCTGAGGTAAATGAATAGATTCTAAAAGATCTAAAATAAACTGTGCATGATTGATTGGTTTGCCAGTAGATGTCATCATTCCTCGATTTTTCCACTGTTGCGCAAAAACATGTACAGTAAAAAAAGCATACTGGCTGTCAGTAAAAATGTTCACACATTTACCCTTTGCTAAGGTACATGCCCGTGTCAAGGCAATCAATTCTGCTGCCTGTGCAGATAAACTATGTGGTAAAAATTTCGCTTCTATAATGTCTGTGTCAGAAACTACTGCATATCCTACTAGGTTCTGTCCTGCAGGACCCCTTTTGCATGTGCAGTCCACGTAGTATGTCACCTCGGCATTATCCAGGGGAACATCCGTAAGATCTTTTCTAGGCAGTGTCTTTTGCTCAATCACCTGCAGGCAACTGTGTGGTGTGCCATCTGCAGGGGTTGTGAGCAAGGTAGAAGGGTTCAAAGTTGTACATCATTCGACTGTCATATGAGGTTGGCTCAACAATATAGTCATACAGGAAAGATGCCTAGCAGGGGAAAGATATGCTACCTTTTCTTGCAGTAAAATAATCGCGACTGCATGAGGCACTCACAATGTGAGAGGGTGGAACAACACTACTGAGGCCAAAGCCTGTACTGCCATTGCAGCTGCAACTACTGCTTGTACACAGTGAGGTAAAGACCGTGCCACTGGGTCCAGTTGTGATGAATAATAAGCAATAGGGCGTTGTTTTTCCCCATGCTGCTGTGTTAATACTGATGCAATATAACCTTGCTTACAATCTACAGTTTGGAAAAAACGTTTATGATAGTTTGGTTATCCCAAAACTAATGAGGACGCTATTAACTGTTTCAGTTTGCAGAAAGCAGATTCTGCTTCTGGTGTCCATTGTAATAAATCTTGTGCTGCCATAGGCTTTTTATAAATCAGGTTAGTCAATGGTGCAGATTCCAAAGCATAGTTTGGAATCCAACTCCGACAAAAATTAGTCATACCCAGGAAGGACATCATTTTCTTCTTGGTAGTGGGTTTTGGTGCTTGCAAAATCGCTATTTTTCTGTCCTCATCTAATGTCCTACCTTCCTTGGATATTACATATCCTAAGTATTTAACTTGTTTTTTCCAAAGCTGCAGTTTATTTTTGTTTACTTTATGTCCTTCAGTGGCTAAAAATTGTAATAGCGCTATTGTATCTTCTTTACAATCTTGCTGGGTGGGGGACGTCAGCAGGATATCATCAACATAAAGCAAAATCTGACTACCTCTCGGTGGGGCAAACCCCGCCAAGTTGCTTGCCATTTCTTGTGAGAATATTGTTGGACTTTCACAATACCCCTGTGGTAGTCACGTATATGTATACCTTTTCCCCTGAAACGTGAATGCAAACCAATGCTGACTGTCAGGGTGTATCGGTATCGAAAAGAATGCATTGCTGATATCTACCACAGAAAAATATTTCTGTTAAGGTTTTAAATCATTCAACAGGGTGTGTGGGTCTGGCACCGTAGGTGCCCTTGGCATTACTGCATCATTTACAGCTTGTAGATCTTGGACCATACGCCACTCTCCATTCGCTTTCTTAACAGGAAATAACGGTGTGTTACATGGTGAACCAGGAGATTCCACCAGCACCCCTTCCTTAAGTAAAGCTGCTATAATAGGTTTGATTCCTACCTCTGCATCTTTTCTTAAGGGATACTGTCTCTTTTGTGGTCTAAATGCTGACTTTGGCGTAATAGTAACTGGTCCCGCTGTACAAATAAGTCCTACATCAGATTTTCCTGTTGACCAGAGATTTTCTGGTATATTCTGTAAGGCATTCTCTTCCTCCTTCAATAGGAGTGCTAATCAGCTGTCCTTGCTAGACTGCAAGTGTACAGCTGGGTGGGTCTGAGTTATCCAATTCAGCTTCTGCATTTGTATTCCCTGTTCTGACAGTTCTGACTCTGTCTGTTTTTCCCATCTCGTGACTTTTTCTCCTAGGTCTACCCATTTTACATTCTTGTCCTTAGTTAAGCTAACATGTGGTAATCGATTACATTTACAGAGTGCAAAGAACTCCTGGGGCAATGAACAGCTGACTACACTGTTCCCTTTTGTGTCCCAGTATAGACTACGTAATACCAATCTGTTTGCACGATTTCTAAACAATTCTTGCTCATATTCCTTATCAGGTCCTGGTGTATTACAATAATACAGAGTACAGTGCAACAAATGCTGTTTATCAATGTCAAGGGAGGGGAACTTGCTGATGGCTACGTTCATCAACTCTTCGGTCACTGCCCCTGGACCAGTAGTAACCAAGTCCTGGCTGTACCAATAAAACATTTCACCCTCCGGTTGTACTGCAAAGGTATCAATTTGTCGCTGTGCTTCCATACCCTGCATAGTTGGAACTACTGCTATATCAAATAGCTGCATAAGGTCTCTGCTCAAGAGGTTTACTGGGCATTTTGCAGACACAACAATTTTACTTTTCTGGGTCAATCCTGAAACAGCATCAGTTATCACAATATTATGGGAGAGGGGCTCCCGATACAGCTGTCCATTAGCTGTTTTCACTAATATGTAATCAGGTGACTCTGAATTCTCTGGCAGTTTGGAGGGATGTACCAGGGACCGTGATGCCCCTGAGTCACACAAGAATCTGACTTCCCTCCCTTCTACCAGGAGTGTAACTTCTGGTTTTGTGTCTGCTAAATAGAGCTCTAAGCTCAATAAAGCCAAATTCAATATTTTATTTTCTTCACTATCTGCGACTTCTTGCACTTACTCTATTTCTTCTGTCACATTCTCTACTCCCTCTATCACATTCTCATTTGTCCTTTCTCTGCTATCCCCCTTATAGTGATTCTTGACCATCATATAGTCAGTCCTCACCCTCCTTATCCTCCGTGGTTGCCTTCTATTTTTTCTTGCAATCCCTTGCCAAGTGTCCTTTCTTACCGCATTTAAAACATTCACCCCTTTTCTTTCGCCCTTCAAAGTCCTCTGATCGTTGATCAGATTGTTTGTTTCCCTGGGCATTTTTCTTGCCCTTTTTCCCAGACTGTACTACATATACTTCTGCTCCATCTTCTACAGAAAATACTTGGGCTTTCTTTTTCTTTTTGCTATTAAAATGCCTTTCGGCATGTCTAGCATATTCAAGCAATGACTGTAATCTGCTTGTACGATGATCTACCATGTGTTTTGTAATAAAGCTGCTTATAGGTGCAATACTGCCTTTCAAAAATGCATTCTTTAGCTGCTGCTCATATGGGGAATCGTGTGTCTGATCTTCAGGAACCTGCATTCCACAATGGTTATTAAAACATTCTAATAGTCTGGCATAATATCGGTCAATAGCTTCACCTTCCTGTTGGATGCACTGATTAATGCAAGTCCAGTCTGCCCTAGGCTTCCATTTTTCAGAGATTCGGTCTGTAAGACCTTTCACTCTGTTGTCTAATTCTGCACTGCTATGTGGGAGGAGCCTGAGCGCAATATTACGGGGATTCCAGTCGCCACTAATCATGTGCCAATCTGGTCCCATAATTTGTCTGACTACTTTTTCTACCTCTTCTCCGTTTAAATTATAACTTAGCCTCATCCCTTGTAAATCTTCTAAGAACTTTCTAAAATTAACTTTTGGATGGGAAATTCCCTCAGTGGCTTTCCGGATGTCTTCCGGAGTCCAGGGTCTATACACTAGAATAGTTGAGTCCTGACCTTCTTGCCCTGCCTGAGGATTAGGCACTTCTATAAGTGGGCACATTTCTTCTTCACTCATAAATTGTGAATTTCTGCCCATTTGATATAACTCAATGTCCCCTTTTGAGTTTCCAGCCCGTGTTCGAGACCTGGTCTCGACGTGATCTCTAATAAACGGTTTTGCTTTTGTAGTGTCTCTACTCATAGTGACAGCAGGATATCGCAGGGGTGGACTAACTCGTTCACTTGCCTCATATTCTGGTAAGGGAGGCGGAGGGGCTGATGCTATTACTAAGTTATTGTCCTCCTTATCTAAAAACATTGCTTTTGAATTATTACTCTTTTGTTCCCTTCGGTTTACTTCCTCGATCCACCTGTGTGTGCCTGAGGAATTCCTAACTGACGTTGCTTTTTTACCTGACCTCTAGAATCGGTTTTAAGCTGTTTGACAAGTTAGATAAGTGAGGATTTTTCTAGTTTACCATCAAATTCATACTTATTAACCCATTTTGAGTAATATTTAATATTATCAGCATGCTTTGACTGCATGTATTTTGTATCTTTGGTTAATGGCCGATTTTGGGACCTTTTTGTACAATTATTACCCATTTTGTTCTACCCTTTTAATCGTTACGTAACACCTTATTTTTAACGTGGTACCACGGATGTTTTTATAGTCTCTTCAGAATGACTGCCTACCTACTCTGTTTCCTTGATCTACGACAAGACAGTAATCTTTCTGTCCCTGACTTATAAATAAAGTCTCTAACAGAACAAATACAAATCTAGTCCCTGATCTAAAACAGAAACAGAAGGTAGATTCACCTTACCTGAGCCTTCGTGATCGATCACCTGGTTCGACTAAACCCATCCTTCAGTCGCAGATCAGAAAGTGGCTGGCCTCTTTTGTACGACAATTCAGTCGGAGGACTTTTCAAATAAGAAGAATAGATGTGGTTTCTTCCCCGTACAGTTTCAAGCCACCTGGCCTGTCTGATCTGAGGCAAAGTGAAGATTTCCGGTCCGAAGGACCGATCTGTCAAAGGAAAAAACTTCAAAGGCCAATACACGTAAGGTTCAGTTAAGGCACTTTAATGTACTTGCAGCAAGGAGACAAAAGCATGCAAATACAAGGATTTGTCTAACTACTAACAGGAAGTATGTTCATTCTTATACTATTTTACAAGACATGGCCTTCTAAGCTGACGTAACCAAACACAACTTTCAGTATTGTTCTACAGCAGATGTTACTCAGATTTTCTGCTGACATGACTAGATTTGTGAGAAACTTTTCAGAAAAACAACCTGGCCTTGGTGACCATTAATCCGTTTACAAGCGTCTATTGTACAGTGTTACATTTTAAGGTACTTTTCTAATACAGATACAAGCAAATGCTGATTGCAGTTCATATTTTTAAGCAGGCTTTGTACTAATCATCTGTAACTTCTACAGCTGTGTATTTTCTCATGGCACAGCGGAACTTCTTGTCTAAGTTTCATACAAGTAGTATTGTTCTATTCATTATTTTCCTAAAGCAAGCAGAAATCACCTGCTTCTCAGTAAATTTCCAAGGCATAAGCAAGATTTTAGCTAACAATACAAGGTCAGAAAGCAACTGCAGTTTGTACAGATTTATGCAGTATGAAATAGTATAAATGTGCTAACTCTTTCCCAGCTCTAAATGCACTAAGCATATTGCTACTACACACATTAATACATATTTTTCTAACACTATGCAATGCCTCCCCTACCCGAGTAGGGAGGCATCTGTGGTCATCGGGGCAGGAAGGATAAGGGACAACCCAGAAAATCATCCAGGGATTGAAGCCACCAGAGAAGCGAATCCCGAGTCTATATTAGAGAAGCGAATCCCGAGTCTATATTAGAACACCGAACGTTCAAAATTTCGAGTGTTCTAATATTGACCCGTTTTCAGAGAATGCTGAAAATATCGAAGAAACAGAAAATCAAATTTTTTTCCTAATGAAAGAATTCGGTTGTCCGTTTATGTTGCTTCGGTATTTTCAGTGCTTGGCGGAAAGTTACGGGTTGGGTTCAGGTAAGTGTGCGACTGTGGACGTGAGGGTTAGGGCGGGTTAGGTGAATTAGGGTTAGGGTGCGGACGGACGTTCGGGCTTAGGTTAAGGTAAGTGGATAGTTAGTGATGTATGTATAGTTTAGTGTAGGGTTAGGTGTAAGAGTTTTTGTGTATGTGTGTGTGTGGATTGCTGTTTGTTTGGTGTGCTTGTGTTGTGTGTATGTGTTTTGTAACAGCAAATTTTTTCCCTAGGAAAAAATTCGCTGCTCTGAATGTTCGATGTTTTAAATTTTCGATTCATAGGGTTTGATATTAGAACACTCGACATTTTGAATGTTTGGTGTTCTAAAATAGACCTGCGACTCCCTGCAGGCTCGAGACAAATGAACTGGATGGGATAAAGGAAGATCTAGTAAGGACCACTGGACCGCTAGAGTCCACTGAAGAACCCTCATATGCAGACGAGCTATGGGGATGAGGGTAATCGTGGCCACCATGGACCCCAATGCCCGAAGAACTGATTCCGCTTGGGGCTATTGGGTCTGAACAAAATGTACAACACATGATGTCTAAGGTACTGATGTCTGTCCTGGGTCAGAAAAATCTTGCTCTGAATTGTGTCTAACCAAACTCCAATAAAGTCTAGAGGTTGAACTGGATCTAACAGGGACTTGTTGAGGTTTATGGTTATGCCCATCTGATGGGTGGTTTGGAGAAGGAGATGATCCTTGGCCTGGCAGAGATGATACCTGGTGGGGTGGAGAGGAGCCAATCATCCAGGCAGGGGAAGACCTGGAATCCATGCAGCCGCAGGGAAGCCGCCACCACTGCCATCACTTTGGTAAACACCTTGGTGGCGATGATGAGACCAAAGGGTAGTGCTCTGAATTGGTAATGACTGGCCCTCAGCCAAAAGCGGAGGAACCTCAGAGAGCACCTGTCCATTTTGATGGGGTAGTACGCATCCTGGAGGTCCACAGAGCACATCAAGTTGTTCTTCTGCAGAAAAGGGCAGAATGGATTGGAGAGTGGCCATCTGGAATTTTGTCTTGGCAACCAGCAGGTTTAGGGTTGAAAGATCCAGAGCAGGTCTTAAGTCCCCTGTCTTCTTTGGCACTAAAAGAACCTGGAACAGATGCCTAATCCAGACTGGTCTGGGGGGACAGGCTGGATGACTCATTTTTTTGAGCATCTTAGAAATTTCCAGTGCTCTTTCCTCCCTTTGCGTTGGTGGAATGTGGGAGGTGTTTGGGCTAGATTGGTCTTTGAATGAAGGGACTTGAATATCCTCTCGATATGATTTGCAACACCCAACGATTTTCTGTAATTGACTTCCAGGTTGTTGGGTGTAGTGAGAGACATCCCCCGATCGCCTCCAATGATGAGCAGTTGGGCAACCCTTCAGGACTGCTGTGCAGGTCTGTCTGGGAAAGAATTCTGAGATCCCTGGTTTCTCGGACCCCCTCTGCCACGAAGGTGGCACCTGTCATATCCCTCTCTGCCTCTGGGGCGGGTGAATCCTGAGCGCCATGGAGATAGCCTTGAGACTTCTGTAACCACATCTTCTTCGCCTCTCGCTGATTCTGGGAAAAGGATCACTGACTGGTTGAGAATGAGATCCCAATGGCAGACAAAGTCTTCCAGTCTTTCTCGCTCTGGACCAGTGTGTCTCATGCAGTCTTTCCAAAAAGAGTGGAACCATCATATGGGGCATTAGTGAAGGCTCCTTGAAGGGCTCCAAAAATGCAAAAGGCTGGAGCCAAGCATGATGCCTGATGGTAACGCCTGTACTAGCTGCTCTAGTGGTGCCTTCAGTAGCATGGGACAGGAGCCACATAGAGGTATTGGAAACTGATGTGAGCATGGCCATGCGGGCAGAGAACCCCTTCTGCTCCTCTTCCGACATGGAACCTGGGGCAGACTCAGCGACTTCCTTGACCAGGTCTTGCGAAAGTCTGACCGGATGTGCCATAATAGTTCAGTGCACGCACAGCAAATGTGGCTGAACCATAGACCCACATTCCAAAATGGTCCATGGCCCAGGACTCTCGGTCCGGTGGATGAATAGTAGAACTCTCCTGAGCGAGGCCTTTCTTGGTGGTCACCGCCACCACCATGACATCAACCAGGGACCCCTTAGACCATTGCTGTTTGTCCGGCAGTGCACTTAAAACTCTAATCGGGGCATTTGGGAATGGGTTCCACCGTGTCGGGCTCCTTCCATGCCAGAGATGTCACTAAATCCACAAGTGGATCCAGAGGAGGGGACACCCAGGAGGTAGAGGGTCCTGGGCCAAATTCCTCCAGAAACACCAGCTTGTCCAGGTTGGGTTTTTGGACAGACCACCGTCCACACTGGCAATGGATTTCCATGATGTCTTCAAAGAAGACATCTTCTATGGGTAACAAAGGGGAGTCCTCTCCTTCCTCCAAATCGGTGTCTTCTGTGAAGGACTCTGGCAGGGAGTCCAAGTGCCTCCTTTTAGACATATGTTTCCAAGTAGCCTCCTCGGGGGGGGTTCTGTGGGGAGGACTCGGTTGGGGAAACCACTCCCTGAGCTTGTCCCAGTGCTTGTGTTTGTGCTTCTTCCCATCCCACGCAGGAGGAGGTCGAGTCCCAGAGGCTGGAGCAGAGGAAGCAGGAGCAGCGGTTGAAGTTGAAGCAGGGGCCGCCAAGGAAGGAGGCCCCCGAGGATCAATTTGTTCCTCCTATCAATGCACAGGGGTTGAATCCCATGCAGATCGAGCAGGTGTCCAAGTGAAGAACACTAGAAAACACAAGAGTTTATGAGAAAACTAAGATAAAAGTAGAAAAGGACAACAATTTTTGAAAAATTACTCACCAGGAACCTGGAGCAACAGACCCTGATGCTAGTTAGATGCAAGGCAAATGAGATTTGAAGGGTGGAGGGAGATGGTGGGCATTATGGGTAGGGGAGGAGCTTGGAGCTCAGACTTTCTGCTAGAAAATGCAGCAAATTTCATCTAAAGAGGAATTCCTGAAAAAGTCTGTGGCTGTAGTAACTGATGTAGTGGAATGCGCCTTTGACTTGCTTGGAAGGGATTTATTTTGTGAAGAATACGTAAAGAAAATACAATCTGATAGCCATCTGGAAAGGGTTATTTTAGTAACCTTTGGTCCCAGTTTGTTGGGAGTCGAACAAATAATCCTTCAACCTTTTTAATGGTTTTAGCTTTTGGAGATAGAATCTGACCTGTCTATGCACATCAAAGGTAGAAAAAAATACTCTCTCCCTTGTTTGAACTGTTTGGAAAGCAAACAGGCATGTCAATCATTCATCCAATCAGGATGATGGCAAGCGAGATCTGAGGAGAGTAGCACCCAAGGGATATATGGGAGGGAAAGATCGTAAATGCGCTTGAGAGCTTGGTAACTAACAGTCAGATTAGATGGACAAGATGATAAGAATCTACACATTTTGTTGTGTTTATTGTATGTCATGCAGGAGGAGACAATTTCCTCTGCCAAAGCATGTGTGAAGTTAAGCTTAAAAATGGATGGGTGGGTTTTCCTTAGTTTCCGAGGCAAGGGGATGAAAGTTTTAAAAAGTACAGAAATGTTTTTTGTACCCAACTGTACTGGAACCACAATGCAGGGAGAAAAGAAACCTAACGGCGGAGTTAAAAATTTCCTTTAGTCTGCAGAAGTAGGGCCTACAAGTGGAATTCAGATCAGGCAAGGAGTTATATGTGACAGATAAGTTATGAAGAGCTTATTAATTGGAGAAGCCTGAAGAATGTGTGGAGATTCTTTACGTAATACCACAGTTACAATGACAAAAGAAAAATAATTTCCAAGCTGCACTAACACTTAAGAAATAAAGTCTGAAAACCAGAACATGTTATCAGAATCAAATTCAGATATGGCAGAATTAATCATTCATGTCATTTTCACTTACTAAAACACCATTTGCAAGTAAAGAGTATATGCATTTCTTTCTTCCCAATTTGTTGGGAAGAATATTATAGCTGTATTATGTTTCACATTTTGCTCTTTCATAATTGTACATCAGAAATTGGTTTTGTTTTGTACGAAGTTTCTTGCTTGCAAAACACAGAAAGTATGCATTCCTTGCGTATAACTCAAATCTCAGTTTTTGGAAGGACATATTTGGCTTGAGATGGCAATGGTACAACCTGCAGTAACTCTAAAGATGCAAGGGAACATGACAAAAAAGTAAGTCCTAGACCCAATGAGTTGACATTTATTTTACTGGAAGTGGCCTTTGTAACAAACCACAGAAAAGTCCAGATGTCCGGTTTCTTTATAAGGCAAGGAAGCCTTTAATTTATTTAATGGTTTTGCTCTACATCAGAAAGAAAGAAAAAACATGGTAGCCCTGATAAAAATTAATTCCAGGTATACTGAAAGCCAAAGATAAACCTACGCTATGAAAAACATTTACTCTTTACCAAAAATCAAGGAGTACAAAAAAGTATTTATGTATATGTGACTGCAATAAGGCACCTGAAGCATAACTAATGAATCACAGTTACCCAAATTCACAATCAGAAATAAAATGTTTGCAGTAAAGAAATACAATCAAAAATATGTGCTGTGTCAGTAACCACTGAGTGTGCAGTTAAAAATCATTAACTATTGAATTTAAGTGTGTAAGACAGGTATTGTGCTTGATTATAAGCAGAAAACAAAGTCTAAAACACACAAAATGAATAAAATAAAGAACAAAAGTAAAACATGTAGTCTTCTATCACATTGTCTAAGATGGGTAACAAATGAGCGCCTAAGAGCCATGCTCTGTCTGTAGTATGTGTCACTGAAGGCAAAATAAGAACTGTAAGGCAAAACACCAAGCTTGCACACTGTGTAAATGCAAAACATTACTATAATGAAGACAGAGAATGATTTACAGAAAAAAATGCTTGTAAATACAATATAAATGTAGTTTGTGAACATAATTCAAGTAAACTTCATATACAGTATGTATAAAACAAAATGGCAGAAGACCTGAGAATAAAAACAGGAAAGAATGTCACAAGAATCTGCTAGAAGTCTGGAATGAGAGACTGTGTATAAACAGGAAATCTGTTGTGTTTAAGCTCAGCAACATGCAATATGTCTGAGTCTGTGTTCAAAAGTTTGGCTTTAAACTGTAACATAAGTCATTCTGCATGTGTACAGCTATATTTTAGGCACAAATTTAAGTCTACAAGACAACCAAGTTGTGACTGCACAAACATAACGTAGAAGCATCTTTTTAAGGTAGTAACTCTACAGACTTTGTTAAATTAATCTAATATTCCTGGTAAAGATGCATATGTAAGATTCAGGGAATTCAGGCAGAAAAACTGAAGACAGCAATATCAAAACATGGCATAAATATGTACAACATAATCAAATGACTAGTCTGCATCAGAAGCATGGTGCATTTGGGAGACTAGCCTGCATGTTGGCACTTGAGGTAATAGTCACTAAGGAAGTTGGAGAAATGCTGAATCAAAATCAATACAGAATAAGTCAATAAAAAGGCATAACTATAAAAAAAATTTTCAGGCAAAATATTCTGAGAAAAAACAGGGTAAAAATAATCCAAGTTCCAAAACAGAACAAAATGCCAAGTTCTATAAGCATCTATGCAGATGCAGGAAGACAAAATGTGAAGTACTGAGAATAGAAAAGCTATCCTAGAGAATTATTCTCATCAGGTTTTGGGTCTAGGATGCTTAAAAACAACACTTTGTATTAAGGTATCTCCAGAAGCTGTGCCTGCAAGCCATGCTTTGAACAGAGTGCCTGTAACCTGGAGAGAAAAGACACAGCAACAGCTTAAATGTATGGCTCATCTGGGAATGACTGAAGGCAACCAATTTAAAGCATGTAATATTGGTCAAGTGTACTACCAAATAGGAACATGACGTCAGATTAAAGTGTTTTGCTGACATTCAGACCTACTTGCAGCATCAGGGAAGTGATGCAGTACAAAACATTTTCCCAGCTGTTACTGCTTACAGTTTTGGTCTACTGTAATAAAAAACTTTGTAAGCTTTTTATTAAAACCTTTGTCCAAATAAATTTTAGCTATCCTACGGTGATGTCACTTTTGGGAATAGTGTAAAATGTGTCCACAGACTTTAATGCTGCTTCATCATGCATGCAGAATGCTGCGACCATTAAAGTCTATGGACGCACCTGACACTTTTCCTGTGTTGTTGTCAATGAAGTTAAAAGTTCATTGTTTACACTTTGTGGCATCACCTTAAAGAAAATGTCATGTTTAAAAGTTTTTGTAAAGCTAAAAATATTAGCAGATGGGGAGAAAACACTGGAGTGGCATTTTATGTACCACTTACCGGGGTAAGCTCATCTTCATCAGCAAATCATTTTAAGCTATTATTCAGCCCAACGTTATAAAGTTTGAAAGTGCATAAAGTAATGTGTAAGTGAGTTGCATCATTTCTGAAACACATAGGTCATCTTTTAACTGATAATGTGTTACTGCTAGATGCTGATAAGAAATATGCCACTGCAAATGCAAATTCCAACAGACAAGTCCACATTAATGTAATTATTGGGGGCAGTACAATGCTTATCCAAGATCATAGCTCACTTGTCAAATACAACAGCATCTCTAAGAATGCTACGTGAAAAAAAATAGATTCAGTTTGGAGTTGGTCAGAAGATCAAACTTGAAGCTTTGGACTACATAGGAGCCTCAAATATTTTGATGTAGCTTCACCTACAACATTTCAAATAAATGCAAGCCAGAAACAGCTAGGGGCAATACTACTGCAAGAGGGCAGACCTGCAGCTTATGGAGTGACAGCAGTGATAGATGCATGAAGTACATGCAGGGAATGAGAGGGAAATACTGGCCATAGTCTCCAGCTGTGACAACTTCCATGACTACCACATGGGTAGTACACTGAGGAAACAGATCACGGTGATATTGAAGTGTATTAACCCACCAGATGCGCAGTAGCAAGCCCCACCCAAACCCCGCCTGTGACCATTTTGACTGCACCGCCCACCGTTTGATTGAAAGATGCAACCAAAACACAAGCTAAGTTAGACTGATAAAAAGATTAGACAGGATTATATAGAAAATTCTGAAAACATTATATGTATATACGTATAACATAAAAACGCAGATGCAACTGATGTGAAATCAAATAATTTCTTTATTTCACGAAGTTAATTGGCATTAAGAGTATTTTTGTTTACTGTGTGGGAATATATACATGTTAAAATCTACGAAGTGTGATATAATGGTATGGAGAAGACAGTGCAAGAAGTAGTTGTACTTGGGTTAGATAGAAAGCAATTTAATGCAGGGTAGGATAATTAGAATTGCTGTAAAAGGAAGGGCCGTGTGGCCTAGGCTAATTGCAGTACTAAACAATTGTGGCACAGGTACTAAATATACTGTGCCACACCTAATTATGTTAAGTGCATTGGTGTACACATTGAGTCATTAAGAGAAATACAGCTATTCTGTGCAAATAAAGTAGCTCAAGTATCGGAATGGATATCCACTGCTTCAGTCCGTGGAGAAAAGCAAGGGATTATAAAGGTAAGCTTACATAAGTAGCGCAGGGTATGGCTGGCAGTTTGGGTGGATACAGGTGGTTAAACAACAGTGAGGGTTTGCTGAAGTAAAGGCAGTTTCTAGTTTAGGGACACCATACAGAAATTTGAGGAAGTAATTCGAGTAAAAGACTGTACAAGGTAGAGGGTGGTCTCCTAGCTGCTGCTAACATTACAGATTATTAGAAATTGTTCTATCTGAAATTAATATTTGAGTACAACTTTTTGTCTTGTAAATGAGAAGCTGCAAATCTGAAGGACACATTTGAGTGGCAGTTACTGAGGAGCATCTATTAGGTGTTCTTCTCTCTACAGGAGTTACTGCAGGTGAAGTTCAATGCTCGTGCAACACCTTTGTCTACTGTTTATGCTACATGACACGGATTTACCACTACATTTGCATTGCGTGTCAATCACGGCACATTGCAGCTGTTAATCCCCGCCCTCCGGCATGTCAATCATGGCGGGCAAGCCCATTCCTGCACGAATGCGGTGGTGGGTTAATACACTTCAATTTCGCCTAGATCACAAACAAAACAACTTCACAAAACCATTAAACAAAGCACCATCCTGACTGCAAAGAACATTGCTAATACTCCAAAAATATAATTTCAAAGTGCAGTGTAAACTGGGAAGACTGAAACAAATTGCTATTGACACACTTAGTGCAGCTTATGTGAATAAGTGCAAAGAACACTAGACAGAAATACATACAGAAGTCTTTTAGGTAGTGACTCATGTTCCAGTAAAACCTGAGAAACAGGAAGAAGTACAAATATCTAAAGACAAGGCCCAGTTGGTGTTGTGCAGCATTGAGAATCTGTTACACTGATGGTACTCAGCCTTGTCTAGCCTGTGGTCTGCTACCATAACAATAAACTAGATGAGCCTGATGCCAGAAAATGTCATAACTGCAGAAAAAAGCAAGTGAGAGAAAGGGGCGAGTCAAATGAAAACTGAATTAGACTTTTACAGCCCTGCTTTTTCTCTCTTTGTCCACCATGACAATATAGTGGAGTAATGCTTTGCCTAGGAAAGCTCTTAAAAAAAGAAAGATAATAAATGACGACTGTAGAATTTTAGAATCTTTTTCTTGCTTGGTGCTATTTGAAGAAACAATCAGACTGTACATATTAATGGAGACTGTCATGATAATCTATAACAGTACTTTTTTTCTGGAGACAAGTCAACTTTTCTACGTAAATATGAAAAAGCAGGGGAGGTACTAGATTATCATAACTAGCGATAGGACTATCATAATTAGAGACAGGACTATCATAACTAGCAACAGGACTATCATAACTAGCGATAGGACTATCATAACTAACAACAGGACTATCATAACTAGCAACAGGACTATCATAACTAGAGACAGGACTATCATAAATACTGATCACAGGATCCTCTTAGAAGAGCTCTTGTTTGTCACCTGTTAGTGGAACAGGGAAACAAACACATTGCTTCTAAACCTGCCACTTTAAAATCAAGGGGTTGGTTGGTTATACCTATCTTTGTTATTCCACACAGCCAGTCAAAACTTGTTATTCAGGGGAAAAAAGGAGAAATAACAGACTGCCGATTGGCTGAGCTGTATTACCCAAACAGACACCACGAGTGGGACAGAAAACCACTAGGAACAATTCAGTTATTTGTTTTTATGACTAGTACATTTGTTAATTTTGGTCTGCTAACTACTGTATAACAATGATCTTCCGTGAAGATTTCAAGTTCAGCCTAGGGGATACAAAAACGATATAAGAATAGTAGAACAAGACAATTATAAGGACAGTGAAGATAAAGGAAACGTATACTAGAGCATACAGCTTCATACATATCGTGGTCTTCCAAGTACAGGGTGAACAAATTTAAACATGTTATTTACAACTGAACATATATGGAGGAAAGGTAGGACAACAGATGCGAATTAAAGCAGAATTTGAAATAACTCACAAATACACAATGCTATAGGTTATAGTTTGTGATACATGCATTGTACTTATAAGTAGGTAGGCTTGTTACCTGTCATAACATTTTCCATGCAACAAAGATTTAGCGTAACTGTCTACAGATATCAAAGAACCGTCCTTCTTAGAGTACTGTTCAGTGTCATCCAAAGTGAGGAAGAATGCAGCCTTCTCAACCGTATCTAGTGCCAATTTATTCTTCCCATTACTGAAGAACAACTTCCGAGCATTTGCCCATGGTATTCTGTAACAAAAGAAATTAGCATGAATCCAAACTACCGAGAAAGACTTGTAACAAAAATATTAATCTGTGAGACAGCATAACATAGGAAACGTGCACTGTTCAGCCAACCAGATCTAAAGTAAATCTGGGCAATATGCATATTGCATTTTATTTTATAACTAATTACAGCTGATAAAATATTTAGTGCTGAATGGAAAAAGACATCTTGTTTATGCACTTACACATGGAAACCTTTAGACTGTAATTTTGTTTAACAGGATGGACTGTACATAGGTATGGCTGCCAGAAACAATTGAAAGATATCTTACAGCTGAAATAATGCTGAAATATCATACAATGCAGTAATACAGTAAATCTAAAAGGAAAAAAAAAACATTTTGTCACCATAAAAGTACAAAATCAAAATGGCTCACCATTTGCAAATATGTAATCAGTGGCCTAAAGATATTTATTATTTATTTAACATTTGTTTGCCAGGATAGTATGACTGGACAACAAGTGTCCGTTCTCAGTGCAGTCCTGGGGAGAAAAACTCCATAAGTTTACAGAGAAAAGAAACATTTACAAAAAAAAACATTACAGAGTAGTATCATACAGATTGTAGACTTTACAGCCGTTAGTATATAATAAGAGGCTATCCCCCCTTTTGGTTGAAAATACAAGTGTACAAAATATGCAACGAGAGTAGATAATAACCTGGTATGGTATGGTATGGTGCTTACTAAAATGCAATGATCACCTACAAACTTAGTTCTACTATGGTGAGTCAGCAGTTGCTTCTGCAAAGTTTTGAGCCTCAAAAATAGTACATTCAAATTAAATGGTCATATTTTTTCACTTAGTCTGGTCAGTTCATTCTGAACCAAATATAGCCATATTGCCATATAGCAAGCTCAGTACTTCTACTGAAATCAGAAGCCACCTTTCCAAGGATATGCTTTTGTTTAAGTGTCATCTCCCCTCCTGCCACACATGCCAATTATCAGCTTCCTAATGTATCACACATATACTCCCCCAATACAGTGGCTGCTTAGCAACAAAAGCTGAGAGCAAGTGCTAACTGCAGAACTAATCTTCTAGGAAGCTAGAAGGTATGGATGATTTTTCCATGCCCAGCAATCTCCTTGTAGCAGCCTAGCATACAGACTATACAATGCTACCTCAATGACCCATTTCAGCTTGTGTACATGAGCTGAATCACAAATACAGAAGAAACATGCAGTATGACAGGCAATATGCATCTCTCTCTGCTCATACAGGGCGTGCTGGAATACCCACCTACACAGGGTCTGGGTGATGTTGCAGCTTTGACTACCTCCCTGTCTCAGGATGGGGAAGCTGGCATCGGCCACTCAGTGCCACCTTTCCTGTCTGGATCCTCCAGTGTCATAACTGCTAGTCAAGCTCAGGTCACCTGGGTCACAGTCAGGGCTTTAGCCAGCAGTTCAGCCAATTAACAAAACAGGTAAACTAGTTACATTTCTCCAGAAAGCAAACAAAAAGCAAAACAATAACAGCTATAGCTGTAATGCTGTGGTAGTGTGATGAATAAGGACTGATATCCACAATGACTGATAAGGGAGATTTAAGGGGATTGATGACAAAACTGTACTTCAAAAAATAATCTGTTTATTTCCCAAAACTGGCCAGAAGGAAGTGTTTACCTAAAGTCTCAAGACTATTTAAAATCAATTGACTCGATGATTGCACTTTTACCTGCAAATAAATGTTTAACATACAGCTCCATCAGCCATGATTAAATCTTTTAGATGTCATATGTAGCTTAAGGTCTTGGAATATTTACAGTTATTAGTTGTTAATGACAGCATTTATAATGTATTTGGGTCAGAAAAGATAGAAGGGGATGATGCCCTGTTTATATGTGAAAGGAAAGAAGGTAAGCATGGTATATGAATGATTAACCTCAATGGGTTTTTATAGGTGTGTGTGTGGCAATCTTGTGTTTCCTCAGAAATTAATCACTTGCTCTCTCATATCAGAGAGCAACAGTGATTGGTCAAAAATGTTCTGTGCTGCTTCAGGGAGTTTCTCCTTTCCATAACATTGTGATATCATGGCGTTGGTATACATAATTTGTATGGGATGCAAGCTGGATTGGTCTCCTGCAAAAAAAAAAAAGGTTTTGATCTGCACCTTCAATATTTTGCACTTTCCACATTTTGATTGGGAACAACAGATACAGGAGTGATTGCAATTTTGTGTCTGTTGTGCAGAAATAGAGTTAGTATATATAGTTATTGCAGAAGTTGTGATTCCAGATGTGCCAGCTGAATGTAGACCAGTCTTCCAGCCTCAAGGTAATCCTCCAAATTTGGTCTTCTCCAAATACTCTGTCTGAATTCAGAACTCCACCCCAGAGTTCCACCCAGCACCTTACAGGTTATTCCTGTTCACCATATACTCTTTGGAGAACATTAATCATCCCGCATCTGATTTCACTTTCATGCCCTCTGGGAAATATAATTGCTGTTTGAGTAACTGCTGCTGCTATAATGCCAGTTTTCATTTCTCCTGACAGCTCATCTACCGTTCTACAACATACATACATATATATACATTCAATGCTTTATACTGACTGAATGTTTCACCAAAGCAGTGATCTAATATCCTGTTTTACTGTAACAACATTTCACTGAAATTAGTGTTCTAACAGAGGAGGATTTTGTAACAGTAGCATTCAAAATGTTGCTCTCCTCACTGTTGTGTCACCTTGAAGTTAGTACATGCAGAGTTGTAAGGGTGTCCTCACTGTTGTGTCACCTTGAAGTTAGTACATGCAGAGTTGTAAGGGTGTCCTCACTGTTGTGTCACCTTGAAGTTAGTACATGCAGAGTTGTAAGGGTGTCCTCACTGTTGTGTCACCTTGAAGTTAGTACATGCAGAGTTGTAAGGGTGTCCTCACTGTTGTGTCACCTTGAAGTTAGTACATGCAGAGTTGTAAGGGTGTCCTCACTGTTGTGTCACCTTGAAGTTAGTACATGCAGAGTTGTAAGGGTGGCCTCACTGTTTTGTCACCTTGAAGTTGGTACATGCAGAGTTGTAAGGGTGTCCTCACTGTTGTGTCACCTTGAAGTTAGTACATGCAGAGTTGTAAGGGTGTCCTCACTGTTGTGTCACCTTGAAGTTGGTACATGCAGAGTTGTAAGGGTGTCCTCACTGTTGTGTCACCTTGAAGTTAGTACATGCAGAGTTGTAAGGGTGTGAGGATGCAAAAGAGCTACTTTTCCTGCAAAATGCTGTGATTTTGTGTTTTCACTACTTTAAGTACTGGGATCATGGAACACTGCTTTATGTGACTTAGGAGATCCCAGTGAGATAAGGCTGTTACCTCTCCTCTTCACTGTTATGTGATCTCAAGGGGGTGAATCCCTTCACATCTGGAATGCAGGGAGCTTTCCTCCCTATAAAAACACTTTTATTTTTATCTCTTCACGGTTTTCATAGACTGGAACTTGATGCTTTGGTATGATGCTCTGAGAACCAGTTAAATGTCCGATGAGTACAGAGAGACAGAGAGAGAGAGAGAAATAGACACACACATATACATACATAAACACACACAGGTCTATATTACGTTATCAAAAAATGTGTTCATTGAACACATATTTGTCGACCAATAAACAGTGAAAACACTAATCTCTGAACGGCCACTTCGGCAAATTTTTTTTCCCAGGAGGAAAAAAACTCTTGGCCATTGTCAGGGATTTGTCCCTTTCCCCACTGTAGTGTGATCTCAGAGTTGGTATATTTAGTTAGGGGGGTGTGGGGGCCAAAGCCCTCCACTTTGTAGGGTTTGAAAGTTTGTTTTGCTTTTGTTTGGCCAAGTGATTTTTTTTTCCTCTGGGAAAAAAATTTGCTGAAGTGGCCGTTCGGAGATCAGTGTTTTCGCTGTTTATTGGTCGGCAAATACATGTTAGATAAACACGTTTTTCTATAATGTAATATAGACCCCATACACACAATACTTGCACTTATGTATATACAGATATACACACACGTGTAGGGAAAAAAAGTATATAGATACATATTTCCTTGAATGTCATTTTGCTGTGAGAAAATTTGCTATGGAAATGCCAGTGTAGCTGAACAGACATTTCACTGAAAAGCCATTTTGTGGAATAGCAACTCAAGGAAATCTGTATAAGTTTACAGACAATCACTGCTGATGCAGTTTATATTTGTGCATAAGCAATGGCTTACTACGTGCTGTCTTTTCTCTTTTCTCCATAGCTGTGTGGGAGTGGAGTTAGTACAGTTGAGCAGAAGGATGTCGGGGGGTGGGCACTTCTCCCCAAACAAAAATAAATCCCCTTCAGTTTCACTTGCTTTACATGATGTTTTCTAAGAGTTATTATGCACAAAATGAACACGAGTGATCAATGAAGTGATTGGTCAGTGAATTAGTCATACTGAGCTCTGATTCAACAAAATGGCATTATATATAAACACATATACAGATACATATATATATATATATATACACATACACACACACACACACACACACACACACACACACACACACACACACACACACACACACACACACACAAATAATCCAGACACACACATACAAACATACACATACCATACATACACTTGTGATAGTACAGGATGGAGGATCGTGCCAAACAGTGAAATAAAAGTCCCTCAAATGTTTGTAAATATGGATTTAGCTGTGCACATAGAACTGTTACAGTTAATCTGTTGTAAATAAAACACTGTTATACTAAGCATGTTTTTTTAAGAGCACAAACAGACAATTTACTTGATAAAGGTATTAAAAGCTGTAAAAATGGAGGGCTGGGAAAAGCCCCTGCAGAGTGCTGTTGGTCTTCTTGGAGGGAGATGTGTTGTTTGGAGCAGAAGACAGCAGACGAAGGAAGACAAGGATGAAGCCGGGGAGGATTCTTGTTACAGGTATCCAGAAGATGGGAGTAATGAGAGAGGCAAAGTAAGAGCAAAACACAAACTGACTGCAACCAGCTGCACTGGAATATAAAGACAGCTCATATGAACCAGCTGCACTGGAATATAAAGACAGCTCATGTGAACCAGCTGCACTGGAATATAAAGACAGCTCATGTGAACCAGCTGCACTGGAATATAAAGACAGCTCATGTGAACCAGCTGCACTGGAATATAAAGACAGCTCATGTGAACCAGCTGCACTGGAATATAAAGACAGCTCATGTGAACCAGCTGCACTGGAATATAAAGACAGCTCATGTGAACCAGCTGCACTGGAATATAAAGACAGCTCATGTGAACCAGCTGCACTGGAATATAAAGACAGCTCATGTGAACCAGCTGCACTGGAATATAAAGACAGCTCATGTGAACCAGCTGCACTGGAATATAAAGACAGCTCATGTGAACCAGCTGCACTGGAATATAAAGACAGCTCATGTGAACCAGCTGCACTGGAATATAAAGACAGCTCATGTGAACCAGCTGCACTGGAATATAAAGACAGCTCATGTGAATCAGCTGCACTGGGATATAAAGACAGCTCATGTGAACCAGCTGCACTGGAATATAAAGACAGCTCATGTGAACCAGCTGCACTGGAATATAAAGACAGCTCATGTGAACCAGCTGCACTGGAATATAAAGACAGCTCATGTGAACCAGCTGCACTGGAATATAAAGACAGCTCATGTGAACCAGCTGCACTGGAATATAAAGACAGCTCATGTGAACCAGCTGCACTGGAATATAAAGACAGCTCATATGAACCAGCTGCACTGGAATATAAAGACAGCTCATATGAACCAGCTGCACTGGAATATAAAGACAGCTCATATGAACCAGCTGCACTGGAATATAAAGACAGCTCATATGAACCAGCTGCACTGGAATATAAAGACAGCTCATATGAACCAGATGCACTGGAATATAAAGACAGCTCATATGAACTTTTTGTTAAGCTGTAAGACTTTATTTTATGAAAAACCTACAATTTTTTCATCTTTGTATAATGAACCACTTTGCTTTCTAAGACTGGTGTTCCTGCTACCTTTAATGATCTACACTAATGAACTGCAGCAAATATTTTAGTATGTTTTCTGCCACAGTCCTAAAGCTATACCTATCACTGCCAACATAAAAGATGCCACTTGTGTACGTGCAGTTTTATCCAGAATGAGAAAGACAGTTGTGTAGTGATGCCCATGTTCTTGGACAATACTGGGAGATGCACAGTTATCTACACTATAAAGAAAGGCATACTGTACTACTAGTCACTAGCATGGTACCCTCTAAACAAGAATATCAAAATGCAAGGTGGCAGTACCCAGAGACCAGCATCCAAGAGGAGTCAGTGTTTTTCTATTTTGGTACAAGGAAGGCATATCCATTTACATGTAATGGTTTGGAAAATCACAATTTGAATAACAATTCTACATCTGACAGGCTTTGCAAACAACAGTCACAACATTCTCAGAAAATGTTTAACCTGCTTTACGTGTTACTTATTTTTTTTAAACAACACTAACTTCAAATGATCAGTATTTATACTTCAGACATACAAAATGCAGTTTGGAATGCTAGATTTTAAGAGGCTATAAGAACAGCTGTACATGTGTGCCTGTCTGTGATTGTATACATGCACTTACAGTTGCACGATAAATACACTTCTGCATGGGTGCATGTGTTCATACATTTGCAATTATAAATATATATGCTTAAGCATGAATATATGCATATGCATTTGTGTAAATATATATAAGGTATTCACAGATAAATAAGTAATACAAACGTACACATGTATACACACTTGTGTATGCATATATAGCTATATATATATATATATATATATATATATATATATATATATACATACACACACACGTGTGCGTGTAACTATAAGCATATATACATTACATGAGTGTGTTTAACTTTTTATGTGCGTGTGCATACATATATATATATATATATATATGTATATATATATATATATATATACATATATATATATATATGTATATATATATATATATATATATATATATATATATATATATATATATATATATAGTCCCTATAATAAATGAAATACTGAAATCTTGAATTTCAGTATCCCAAGACCATAAAGCCAAAAGGTCAAAATAGCAAAAGTGCATACACGTGAATCCAAATATCTCAAATCCACTCCTATGCTTTTACGCTACGCTACGTGAAGTGTTTGGCTGTGATGGTGTCAGGAATTTAAGGTGAGTAAGTGCATGAGAGTGTTTTTGTAAGTTGTACGTGTGGGTTAGGGTACAGAGGTGGAAGTATGAGTGTGAGTGCTGGATGTGTTGGTGTTTGTGTGATGTGTGTGTGTGTCTGTGCGAGGGATTGTAGAATGTCTGGGTGCGAGTTTGTTTTTTTTTTCTGTTTTTGCAATCTTGGAGTTGGTATATGTAAGTGGGGGGGTGCATGGGGGGCTTGCCCCCCTGCTTATATGTAGTGTAGGGTTGTGCAGTTTGTGTGATGTGGGTAGAATGCTGTGTGTGTTGTGTGGTGTATGGTATATGTATGTTCGTGATTGCGTGTTTTGTGCTTTTGGGTTTCGAGATAGTAAGTCGTTCGCCTTTATGGTTTCGAGATACTGAAATTCGAGATTTCAGTACTTCCAGATTATAAAGGGGAACCATATATGGTGTAAGTCAGATGACCAAGTTTTCAGAAACTCGAAATTTATATAGTCAAGACCATATGATCAAGTTTCTGAAAACTCGGACAAAAAAAATGTCATGTTTTTGCAGGCGGGCAAGCCCCCCTGTACCCCCCATAGCCCCTGCAAATTATATAAACCATCTCCGAGATCACACTACAGTGAGGAAAATGGTAATTTTCCTGATCTGGACTGCAACGCAACCTCTATTCAAAAGCTTTGGGGTTTCAAAAACTCAATTACATGTTACTGACCACAAGCGACCCATACATATATATGTACACATACACAGACTTGAAGTACCAACAGGCAATCGACACATGACATTACAGAAAACACAGGCTTATTTTACACCTCGAACAGGAAAATGAAAATAACAGCTCCTTTGGCCTTTCAGTTTCAAAACAAATGCTGTCCCTTGGTTTGCCATTTTGTAAGAAAACATCTCTTTTTGGTAGCAAAACAAAGTCCATGTAGACCATGCAGTAAATGGGATACATAAAATGGTTCAGGATGTAAATCTAATGCAGATCCCAATTTCAGCTCACTATCATAAACGCACCTGACTCAACAGATATACACTATCCTTCTACAGTATTCCTTCTTAATGATCCTCCAGATGAAAAAATAACTTTGGGAGATCCCTGGAACTGGAAACCTCCTTTTATATGATGGTAGTTGGTAATTAAGACAATATTAGTAGACAATACATGGGAATTTCCTGACTACCAAACACTCTGTGAGACTGTTGCCATAGTGCCTACTATAGCATAGATTTAAAGGTACACTGCTTATTTTCTACATTTTTTTGTGACTGACACTTTGTAATGTCTCTGTCTAACCTGCCTTCCGGATGCTGTCTCTGTGTTATGTTTTATCAGTTTATTTCTCCATGACATTTCTGAAAACACTCCTTTATATCTTAAGAGAAATTCTCATATATTTTTGTATACTGCAGGTAGGTGCACTCTGGTCTCCCCGATACGAGATTCAGCTTGCAAGCTTATTGCAGAATTTTCTTCTTCTTTAAAATGTGCTCTATGCTTCTTTTTTCTGGCTGTCTAACCTTGTGATTTACTACATTTTGAATGCCTCTTGCCTTATTGCCAGGAGTTTGTTTTTCTTGGAAAGCACTAACACTAATACCTGTACTCCTGGGTTAAATTCCCTAAGCCAAGCATTTTTATTATAAACTCACTGTTGCAGCTCCTGGGCTTTCTGCACCTGCTCTTTTACTATGGGCATAACCAGCTTTAGTCTGCCCTGCAAATATAGTGTTCCATCACATTTTAAAATGGCATCTTCTGTTCTTCGAATGGTTCCCTAACAGTGGTCAAGCATTCCTTTGGGATGCCTACCATGCAGACGTTCAAATGGGGATACACTCACTTGAAGCCTGGTACACCTCTAAGATCGCAAACAGTAAGAAGGGTAACAACTGGTCCAAGTTTTCACCATCAGCATCAAAAACTTTCCTTAGTATGGACTTCAATGTGTTATTGAACCTGTACTACTCCATCAGTCTGTGAGTGATAAACTAATGTCTTCAACTGTTTGACTTTAAAGCACTGGCATAACTGATGCAATGTTCTTTGCATAAAGGGAGTGCCTTAGTCAGCAATTATTTCTATAGGTATACTCTCTCTGGACAACAACCGTACCAGTTGTCCAGCAACACTTTTAGTATTAGCTTTACATAACTGCAATGCTTCTGGAAATTTAATAGCACAGTCCATTATTACTAGTATGTACTGATACCCCTTTCTAGACTTTACTAGTGGCTCCATAATGTCCTGCTGCGGTGGTGGTGCTGCGGTAGCATTGTCGCCTCACAGTAAGACGTTGTCCTGTTCGATTCTCAGCTAAAGCGTCTTCTGTGTGGAGACATGTGTGAATGGGCGTACCTTCATTGAAGGTTGTACGTTAGGGCAACTCAATACGTAAAAATCTACTGCCAGTCATTAGCGGACTGGAGTTCCGCTGTGGCGACCCCTAACCGGAAAAAGCGGAAAGATGCAACAACTAGTAGCTCCACAATGTCCACAGCAATACATTCAAACAACACCTCCAAGATGGACTCAAATTCAGAATGGGGTGCAGTTTTCTGCCACTCTAAACAAGTAGCACAGACATTTTCTCTTTCATTATACACAGTGAGTAAAACCTGGACAGTATTCTTAACTTACTTTTGCTCATCCTCAAGTCATTTTCTAACACAACAGTGTTCTACCTTCATTACAGTTTTCTTATTTTAGCAGATTTTCCTCTTCTTCATTTTTTATTAACAGCAGAAATTGCAGTGCTTTACTATTTGGAGGAGAAAATCATAAATACCCATATGCAATAGATCTTCACATACTGCCAGTTACAGAAACAAAGACTTGGGGGATAATTGTTGATAGTGCATACAAATTCTAAACCAACTACTACTCTAACGTGCTTGCTCTGAATCACAGTTTATAGATGGAAGAAAATGTTGGTGTTACTATACAAATCCACAATAAGATCTGTTTCTGAATACTGTGCAAGTCTTATGTAACAATAAGCAATCACACAAACTAGAAAGAATACAAGAAATTCTTACCAGGCATATTATAGCCATGAAGCTTAGTTATAAAGCATGATAAGGGAACCAAAACTTAATTCAATCAGTTATAGGTTTATAAGGTGTGACTTTATTCTGATGCACACGCATTTTAACCAATGAAACACTGGCATCTAGCATAGGAGTATCATTTATATCTCCACTGAAAAAGGGCACTGCATAATCGGACTCTCATGATAAACAAATGCCAGTTATCTCATACTAGTCTGGGAAAAGGAATAACTGCTTGGCAAAGTACCAAAATATCAGACTAATGTGAATAAAAGTAATTTTCTGGTTAGGGCTGGAACACTACTGAATATGTTACTAAGTTTTTAGAATATTTTCAAATGTACTTAGTTTTAAAACACAGACTGATGCCTGGGATGGCATTCATGCCATAGGACTCAAGTGTTAATGGTCACAAGCTCCCAAACAGTCTGGGTTGGAGCTTTCAGCTCATTCAATACATTACAACATTGTAAAGGGGCCCATTTTCCCCACAGCTGAAAATTTAACACATTGCTTGCAGCTTTTTGTTTCACAGAAAAGGGTACATTTCTTGATACAACTTTAGTCTTAGAAATAGACAATTCAGTTTTAAACATTGTGCCCCTAACTAAAAAGTATTCTACTAATGTTATTGGCTTATCATAGTTCTTGGGATCACTTTGCAATACCCATTTTCTTATATTACTTGGTAAAGCCCTGTTAAATCTGTAGAATATTTCCTGCTTTGTTGAGGGTATGATCCTCCCACTCTGCTTTTTAAAGATAAAGTGACTCATATTTACATCAACTAGTACCTCACTTAATCTAGCTTTCCCAGAACTGAACTCTGATGAGGTTGTGCCTGCTGTCACCATAGCAGGCACAAGGCTGTTTGGAACACTTGGCTCCCGGTCTTCTTCTAAACATATCTCTAAAAAGGGAATCCTGTCTCCATCTGTCTCTTCTCCTACTGTAGTCTTTCCAGACCTTTCCTGTATCCATGACCTAATACCTAGAATTTGGGTAATATTTCTCTCCAGTATCAAGTCATGGTCTATGTTTGGTACTATACCAACCAAATGCTTTACTGGGCCCTGTAGTTCTATTTGTCACTGTTCACGCTTATAATTCCTGCCTTCCTCTGTAGGTTTACTATTTGTGTCAGGAGCCAAAGTTTCTTTCTCTTGGGTTATCATACTCCAGTCAAAAAATGATTGCAGAAGTTTTCCCTTCATGCAAACAGTACATGTCTTCATGACTAAAGGATTACAATAAATAAGGACTGAAACTATCACGTCCTTGTACATAGCTGCTAGTGTTTTACAGGTACATATCACTCTGCACTGGTTCTGTTTCCAGCAGACAGTTTTTAGCTACATGAACAAACACTAAACATTTATAACATTTTAGTTTTTCCAGTTTATTCAATGTGGCATTCTCATGCAATGGCTCTTTTGCACTATTTCTATGGGGATGCAGCTTCAACTCATCACTTACAATAGACTTAACAGATTTCTTTTTGCAAAAGTTTAGATGTGGCTTCTCAGTTGTACCATACAAAAGTTCAGCATCTACCACAAATCTTTCAACCAATTTGATCAGTTCTTCCACTGTGGTCAGATTTTCCTGGATCATCCATCGTAAGGCAGATAGGGATCATCAAACAGTAGCACAAAATCACCAGTTCCACAGTCCTGGGAATGGTGTTTTCCTCAGGATGTATCAAAGAGTGGGCCAAAATGAATCTGGTCATACAAATGCAGCCAGGCCACCTTCTCTGGAGCATATACTCAAGAATAGAAATAATGACCATCTACAGCAGGGATACTGCTGTGGTCCAGAACTGACCTCTTCAATTTCTTATAGTTAATTAGTTTTGTAGAGTTCTGAGCCACAGCATGCATGTTTGTGCAACTCCATTTAGAAACAGAGCAGTTGTTTGGGCCCACTCACTAGCTGGCCTGCCCTTACATTCCATCGTTTGTTCAACACTTACTATGAACACTTCAGCATCAACCTGTGAGTTAATCTACTGGAAATAGCTGCTTAATTGGTATGAGTGAGACAAGCCTGGCTAGACCTCTTTATTTCGGTCAGGAGCCTGACTTCTTCTTGATGGCTGTGGTCACTTATTTTGAAGCCCTTTTGTTCTTCTGGTTCACAGCAGCATTTTGCTACAGGCACTGCTGTAGGGCAGCATTGCCCTGGGAAAGAGCCTCTTCTAACTTTTCCGTGCTGCATGCATCCGGTGATGGGTGATCACAAAGGAATGTTCATAAAGGTTACGGGGAAAGGGACTGCACTGTAACTGGGTGGCTTCACTATACCAAGTTTGCTGTTAATTATCAATGGGCTGTTAGTTTTTATTTTGAGGGTACGTCATCCCCAGAATCACCACCAAAAATGTGATAAATCTTAAGTCAAGACGTCCTACAAATGACATTATGCATGTGGAGCTGTGTGCCAAAATATTTTTTTACCCGAATAAAAAACGGAAGCACTTAAACAAGTTATTTTGCTCACAACATAAAAGAACGAGTACCCAACAGTATTTATTAAGTAGAGCTTTTAAAAGTAATGTCTTCTTGCTTTTTTAATGTTCTTACCAGTCTCATCATTGCTGATACTATGCAGGCTATCTGTAGGTTAAGCCTGTTAACTTTTGTCCAGCACCAGGCCCATGACCTTTTCCAGATATAGTCCACATTGCCAACTGGGACTAATAAGAGCTCTATCTCTCACCAAACCCAGGCAGAACAGTTGGGTTCTACAACATACAAATTTGAAGACAACTACCAGCTTTACCCCTTGCTGAGTGGGGAGCTGCTCCAGTTGAGTGCATGACTGAACTTCTATCCTGGTAGCAGAGAAAAGTAATAGTTTGTGAGTAGTCCTTACAGTGTCTCTGGCTTGTATGACTGAGATAGGTAGATGGCTGGCCATAACCATCACTGCACATGTTCATAATCATCTGAGAGTAGGTGTGACATGGGCATCTGTACTTCAAAAGTCCACACCTCCAGGTGAGATGTGATCAGATACCAAGCCCCCCCCCCCCACACACACATACACACACACACACCACCACCACCAAAGTAGGCAAGCATATCTGTGCAATTCCTATTCTCTACCAGGAATTTAACTATGAAGTGTGTGCCTGGTACATATGCCCCACTCCTCACCCTGAAGACTGGCTATGCTTTACACTTCTCTTTGCTTGCTCAAGTAGTCAGGTCTTTATCCCTCTATGACAAGCAAGAACAATCAGTCATTTTACCTTCTGTGTAAAGTACTAGTGAAATGTTTTCAGCTTCCAATAATCCTATTAAAGCAGTAATTCACTCTTAAAGTAGCAGCAAAGTAAATAAATAAATAAATAAAATAACACTGAATCATATTGTTGGCCCTCCAGTTTATATATAGCTTAAATACACATGTAGTTTAGACTACTGGTACTCAAAGTGTAGTCCTTGGACCAGTGAACTGTTCATTGCTGGACCAAGGGCTGTATTTCCATTCTTTGCTTTTTTAAAAAAGGAACGGCTTTCTTTATTTAAAGACACAGACATAACTACCTGTAGAGTTCCTTAGCTGGGGTTCTAACATAGGGGTGATGATGGATTAAATGCACTGTCCTTTGGAAGGTCAATGCACTTAATCAATTTGCTTACTTACCAGCCTTATGTTCCTTGCCGGATCAGAAAGCCTGCGATTATAAAGGAGGGAATGGATGATCCCTGGCTGGCTGGAGAAGTAGCTACTGATGCATGCGGCTAGTTTTCTTACTATTATTATTATTACATTGTTATTTTGTTGTTATTATTATTATTACTATTATTACTGCTAGCACTATTTTCAGTGGTGGATTTACCAAAGACAGCTTCCAAAATATGCTCTGTGCATTTTTTGCCTGGCAAACATTAAGTGCTACAGTCATGAAATAATGGCAACATTTGAGTTTCAGGCTTCATAATGCAACATACAGCCTCTTATTCTAGCACCTTTGTAAGTGCAGATTCTTGAGCTAAGAGGTAGAGAGATTAGAAGGGGATAACAGTGGGTTGCCCTATGTGGTTTTGACAGTAGCAAGCTGAAATTAAGATTTTTGGCCATTATTTATGAACTTATTTGATCACAAGCAGATATCTGAGATGTACACAATCTTACAAGTAGCTATAATTGATGGAGTGTGTGTTTATGAATATGCATGTATGAGACGGGTTCCTATTACGTGATCGAAAATCCCTTTGGGCAAATACGAAGACATCTAACCGTATGCGCAAAGTACGTAAACCCTGAATGGTCAAAACCGCGAATTTCAAAATGTCAATTTGTTTTGGATGGCCCGTCTACGGTACAGCTCCATAAGGTAAGTGTGCGACAGATATGACTTTAGTGTTAGAATTTGGGTTAAGGTAAGTGCTTAGATAGGTACTGTATATAAGTGTTAGTTTAGTGTTTGGTGAAGTATAGGGTTTAATATGTACGTGTATTATTTATTTTGTTTAAGTGCATGTCTGTAGGGAATGTGTGCGGTAGTTACGGACCTTAGGGGTAGTGGGGGGTTTAAGGAGAGTGCATAGATAGTTGTGTTTGTGGGGTTTAGTGTAGTGTTGGAGGTAGGGTTTTGGTGCTTTTATTTTGTTTAGGTGCATGTCTGTAGGGGATGTGTGCGGCAGTTATGGACTTTAGGGTTAGGGAGGGGTTAAGGAGAGTGCACAGATAGTTGTGTTTGTGGGGTTTAGTGTAGTGTTGGAGGTAGAGTTTTGGTGCTTTAATTTAGGTTAGAAGTAGGGTTTGGTTAGTGCATGTATGTGGTTTATTTATTTTGTTTGGGTAAGTAGTATGTAGCGGGTGGTGGGATTGCCCGACTGACAGCTCAAATGTTTTTTTTTTCGCGGTTTAGTGTGTTCGAGATTTTTGTGGTTCGTGGTATAGGGGTCGATGTTTTGGTATTCGCACATCGGTTTTTCGCTTTGCTAATATAGACCCGTATGGGACATAGCACTCAACTGTTCCCACTCTTGACTCATGTTTTGGTGTGTTCCTCACAAGATTTGTGGTTTTCTGGTAAATCAAATCTGATTGTAATCAATAACTAATTACAATCAAGTAAGTTTCATACTTTGTGTCCTTTAGAAAATGCTTGCAAATGCAAAACCTGCTATTTTAGCAACTTTCTAAATATAGCAGAGCAATATTCACTTGGGGATATAGTATGATGATTGTAGCCATTTGTTCTTTCACTTTTATCCCAATCTAAAATCAGAGGGATTCATAGGAAGTGATTATTATATTTTTGGAAGTAGGGAGGCAAGCATTATTTCCAGGCTTGTCTTTTTGTATCCTTGTAAGCATTTATCATCTCACTTTATTGGGAACACAAGTCATTTCTTCCTTGACCAAGGAAAAAAATCAGTCTTCTTTTCTTTCAAGATTTTTTTGTTAAGACCCTCACAGGATTAAAAGGTTGGGGGAAAAAAGCTCTGAAATGTACAAGAGTATCAAGAAGCCAATGCCTTCTGGGGACCTACTGGCCTTCGGACCCCTGTCTCGATTCAGTTATTTTAGTCTTACTGTTCAGCTTAAGACAAGATGTGGAAACACAAGAAATAAATCATCCAGGTGATGCAATATGGTACGATATTTTTCATCGTATTTCTTTAAATATTGTAGTCTGCTTACTGCAAGTGTTTTATAGACTTACTAGTCTGCAACAGATTGGAAATAAAAGTATTTGGTCCTTTGCCACAGATAGTTCGAGAAGCACTGGTTTAAACACCACAGTATTACGGAAGAGAACATTTACATAGTCCCAGATAACATTTGTAGGGGAATCCACATAGGCCCAATACCCTTCATTAAATGCCACAGTTTTTAGTTTTTCCAAATTAACAGCTTTTGGCCCACAAAACCCAGCTGGCAGTGGTTTTCTCCCTGGTAGACCCACCTAAGTAAGCCATTAATTTACACCACTTGTCTTGGATTACCTACTTTGGAGAGATGATTTTTGCATGCTAACCACTCAGTGATGACCTCACTTGGGAATTTCAGGCCACATTAACTCTAATAAGGTAAAGCTAACATACCTGCCCTCAGCTACAAAACCCCTTGGCTTATTTTATAGGTTCATAAATTCATAGACGGTTACTAGGCTAATGGCCCTATGGCCTTTACAAGCCTAGCCATGTAAAACAACTTGTCTACCCTAACTGACCACAGTTAGATGGTTGTTGTTAGCAAAGCGATTCTATGATCAGCACAAAGTACCGCTGTCCATGAGGGAGATCGGTGTCACCCCCAGGGTGAATTTATGGTCACCCATCCAATTGCCAAGCTTGTGCTTAAAGAGGGTCATTGAAGTGCTCTGCTTCACGTGAAGTGGCAGCTTATTCGAGAAGAGTGACAAACTCTGGGAGATGCATCTGTCTCTCCATCTGTCTCTCCAACATGTTTTATTAATGTCACAAGCTAGGTCAAGATCCCTGGTACAAGTGACTCTTGTCCCATTTGATTTGCAGACGTGCAGCATTAGGTCAGAGTCAGAGACTGCTCTGTCTTGACTGCAACTGTTCAGTTGAAACTGATCGGCCATGCATGTGTGCAGGAATTTATAATTTCTCTAGAATATCAGGTACTTCAGTTGTGTTTTTCTACCTTTTCCCTTCTACTTATACTTAAGGTATTGTTTTCTGCGGCTACATTTCTTTTCACAGCACTAAAAAACTAATAAAAAACTCAAAATTGTCCCATCCCCTACTCAATCATCTCTGCAAATGACACCAAAATAGTACCCAATAGAAACAGTAAACTTTTAGGTGTTACTCTAGATGACAGTCTAAAATTTGATAAATACATTGCGCTTACAATCAAGAAAGTCCACATCAAACTAGGCACCCTATACAGATCCAAACCATTCTTAACTCCAAAAGCCAGACTCTCCACAGCCCGCTCACACCTGCGATCCTCCCTTCTGTACAGCTCCCTAATATTCACAAACCTGCAACAGTCAGACCTCAACAACCTAGAATCATGCTATAACAAGATTGCTAAATATGCTACTAACCAACCACCCAGATCTCACCACTGCTCAGCTCTCACACAGTTACTGCCTGGAACTCCCCAACCTTTTATCATTACATCAGCCTTAGCCCACAAAATAGTCAATCAACCTTGCAACTCCTCTGCCATTTCCAACTTAATCCAGCCCAATACCAATCTCAGATCTCTCAGATCTTCTAACAAACTTTTGCTAAAAGTTTCCAACTCCCACAACTTTCTTGGTGACTCACTCTATTCTCATAAAATTTCCAGACTCTGGAACACTCTTCCTGATGCCATAGCAAAAATTCCTAACCACCATCAGTTCAAAGTTCTAAAGGAACACCTTGCTAATCACTGGTTATGGTCTTGCCACTCTGCAGGCTAACCTCTCCCATCCCCTTTACTTACACCCCATGCCCTTTACTTAAATCCCACTGGGTTCATCTCCGTCACACAACCTCTATTTATTTCTGTAACCCCAGTACCCTCCTCACTCTACCTGGAATTGTTATTTAGCCTCTCTTCTGACTCTGCTCCTTAGCTGTGATCAGAATGATTAAAGACATTCTTAGCTACATATACATGTTTCAAACATACAATGCTCATCACTGTTACCTAAACATGATATTTGACTTTATGCTGAATATTCATTAGTTCTCTGCTCAAATTGCATCTTCTATCATTTTTGTTGAGTTTGTTTTATTTTGTATACAAAATCACAATTTGCTTTGTATATATTTCACTATTGAATGTATTGTATTGTTTATTATAGTACAACGTGGAGCTTTTCTCCCTGGGTCTCCGCTGAAAACGAGCCCCTGGCCCAGATGGGCACTACCCGGTTAACAAACGAAATAAAATAAATAAATAATAAATAAAAGTGTTCATTTAACCAAAACATGACCTGTAATAATTCAATGGAGAATATCATTTCTGTCTATGTTTTTGTCTTGGTCTGAAATATGGATTCAAAACCATCCAAACAGATTTTGTAACTATAACGAGTGAGAGTTTAATAGTTTCAGTTTTACCACTGCATTTCATAAATGTGTACAAAAAGGATGAATGATCACCATGGAACGTTCATAATGGTTATGGGAAAGGGGAAGCACTGCCTTCTTAGTATGCAGAACACACTGAAATGGCGGTACCTTCCAGAAAAAAAAACTACCCAAAGAAACTGAGCAAAGGACCAGTTGGACATTTAGACTGTATTTTAGCCTGCTCACAGAATAAAATGTGCTCCCAGGAGAAGGGAGTTATTTACAAAATGTTTCAGTGGACATCTAATACTGTAATATGTCCAAATGGACTCAGGAATGAAGAACAGAGGTCAATTCAAAAGCCACTTCAGAAAAATCAAACATGAAAAATGGCATTCAAACAAATGAAAATGTTTATTTTCTGATATGTCAAAGCTCCACACAGCACATACAGGAGCTGTGTTGTGTCCCCCCTTCCCACTTATTAGTAT